>NW_024395485.1:0-4298 GCF_016617805.1 Bactrocera tryoni | reverse complement strand
TTTAGATATAAAGTCGATTTTCTTGTATATACACATTTACAATCGATATTGAGTTGCGTCAAAAGTTTTACTTCACTTATTTAAGTTAACTAACCGTCTTTATCTCACTGACTTTGTCATAAGGCCATAACGGTAGCGCATTTGGAAGAATTCCACAGTCTTATATTTAGGTATAAAGTCCATTTTCTTGTATATACACATTAGCAATCGATATTGAGTTGCGTCAAAAGATTGACTTCACTTATTTAAGTTCACTAACCGTATTTATCTCACTGCCGTTGTCATAAAGCCATAGTGGCAGTGCATTTGGAAAAATTCCACAATCTTATATTAAGGTATGAAGACGATTTTCTTCTATATACACATTTAGCTATCGATATTGAGTTGCTTCAAAACATTTACTTCACTTATTTAAGTTAACTAACCGTCTTTATCTCACTAACGTTGTCATAAAGCCATAACGGTAGCGCATTTGGAAGAATTCCACAGTCTTGTATTGAGGTATAAAGTCCATTTTCTTGTATATACACATTAGCAATCGATATTGAGTTGCGTCAAAAGATTTACTTCACTTATTTAAGCTAACTAACCGTATTTATCTCACTGCCGTTGTCATAAAGCCATAGTGGCAGTGCATTTGGAAAAATTCCACAATCTTATATTAAGGTATGAAGACGATTTTCTTCTATATACACATTTAGCAATCGATACTGAGTTGCTTCAAAGCATTTACTTCACTTATTTAAGGTAACTAACTGTCTTTATCTCACTGACGTTGTCATAAAGCCATAACGGTAGCGAAGTCGGAAGAATTCCACAGTCTTATAATTAGGTATAAAGTCGATTTTCTTGTATATACACATTAGGCAACCGATACTGAGTTGCTTCAAATCATTTACTTCACTTATTTAAGTTAATTAACATTCTTCATCTTACTGAAGTGGATATATAGCCATAACGGCAGTGCATTTGGAAGAACTTTACAATCTTATATTTAGGGATTAAGTACATTTTCTTGTATATACACATTTAGCAATCGATATTGAGTTGCTTCAAAACATTTACTTCATTTATTTAAGATAACTAACATTCTTCATCTTACTGAAGTGGATATAAAGCCATAACAGCAGTGCTTTTGGAAGAATTCCGCAATCTTAAATTTAGGTATAAAGTCCATTTTCTTGTATATACACATTAGCAATCGATACTGAGTTGCGTCAAAAGATTTACTTCACTTATTTAAGTTAACTAACTGTATTTATCTCACTGCCGTTGTCATAAAGCCATAGTGGCAGTGCATTTGGAAAAATTCCACAATCTTATATTTAGATATAAAGTCGATTTTCTTGTATATACACATTAACAATCGATATTGAGTTGCGTCAAAAGTTTTACTTCACTTATTTAAGTTAACTAACCGTCTTTATCTCACTGACTTTGTCATAAGGCCATAACGGTAGCGCATTTGGAAGAATTCCACAGTCTTATATTTAGGTATAAAGTCCATTTTCTTGTATATACACATTAGCAATCGATATTGAGTTGCGTCAAAAGATTGACTTCACTTATTTAAGTTAACTAACCGTATTTATCTCACTGCCGTTGTCATAAAGCCATAGTGGCAGTGCATTTGGAAAAATTCCACAATCTTATATTTAGATATAAAGTCGATTTTCTTGTATATACACATTAACAATCGATATTGAGTTGCGTCAAAAGTTTTACTTCACTTATTTAAGTTAACTAACCGTCTTTATCTCACTGACTTTGTCATAAAGCCATAACGGTAGCGCATTTGGAAGAATTCCACAGTCTTATATTTAGGTATAAAGTCCATTTTCTTGTATATACACATTAGCAATCGATATTGAGTTGCGTCAAAAGATTGACTTCACTTATTTAAGTTAACTAACCGTATTTATCTCACTGCCGTTGTCATAATGCCATAGTGGCAGTGCATTTGGAAAAATTCCACAATCTTATATTAAGGTATGAAGACGATTTTCTTCTATATACACATTTAGCAATCGATACTGAGTTGCTTCAAAGCATTTACTTCACTTATTTAAGGTAACTAACTGTCTTTATCTCACTGACGTTGTCATAAAGCCATAACGGTAGCGAAGTCGGAAGAATTCCACAGTCTTATAATTAGGTATAAAGTCGATTTTATTGTATATACACATTAGGCAACCGATACTGAGTTGCTTCAAATCATTTACTTCACTTATTTAAGTTAATTAACATTCCTCATCTTACTGAAGTGGATATATAGCCATAACGGCAGTGCATTTGGAAGAACTCTACAATCTTATATTTAGGTATTAAGAACATTTTCTTGTATATACACATTTAGCAATATTGAGTTGCTTCAACACATTTACTTCATTTGTTTAAGATAACTAACATTCTTCATCTTACTGAAGTGGATATAAAGCCATAACGGCAGTGCTTTTGGAAGAATTCCGCAATCTTATATTTAGGTATAAAGTCGATTTTCTTGTATATACACATTAACAATCGATATTGAGTTGCGTCAAAAGATTTACTTCACTTATTTAAGTTAACTAACCGTATTTATCTCACTGCCGTTGTCCTAAAGCCATAGTGGCAGTGCATTTGGAAAAGTTCCACAATCTTATATTAAGGAATGAAGACGATTTTCTTCTATATACACATTTAGCAATCGATATTGAGTTGCTTCAAAACATTTACTTCACTTATTTAAGTTAACTAACCGTCTTTATCTCATTGACGTTGTCATAAAGCCATAACGGTAGCGCACTTGAAAGAATTCCACAATCTTATATTTAGATATAAAGTCGATTTTCTTGTATATACACTTTAACAATCGATATTGAGTTGCGTCAAAAGTTTTACTTCACTTTTTTAAGTTAACTAACCGTCTTTATCTCACTGACTTTGTCATAAAGCCATAACGGTAGCGCATTTGGAAGAATTCCACAGTCTTATATTTAGGTATAAAGTCCATTTTCTTGTATATACACATTAGCAATCGATATTGAGTTGCGTCAAAAGATTTACTTCACTTATTTAAGTTAACTAACCGTCTTTATCTCACTGACTTTGTCATTAAGCCATAACGGTAGCGCACTTGAAAGAATTCCACAATCTTATATTTAGATATAAAGTCGATTTTCTTGTATATACACATTAACAATCGATATTGAGTTGCGTCAAAAGTTTTACTTCACTTATTTAAGTTAACTAACCGTCTTTATCTCATTGACTTTGTCATAAAGCCATAACGGTAGCGCATTTGGAAGAATTCCACAGTCTTATATTTAGGTATAAAGTCGATTTTCTTGTATATACACATTAGGCAACCGATACTGAGTTGCTTCAAAGCATTTACTTCACTTATTTAAGGTAACTACCCGTCTTTATCTCACTGACGTTGTCATAAAGCCATAACGGTAGCGAATTCGGAAGAATTCCACAGTCTTATAATTAGGTATAAAGTCGATTTTATTGTATATACACATTAGGCAACCGATACTGAGTTGCTTCAAATAATTTACTCACTTATTAAAGTTAACTAACATTCTTCATCTTACTGAAGTGGATATAAAGCCATAACAGCAGTGCTTTTGGAAGAATTCCGCAATCTTAAATTTAGGTATAAAGTCCATTTTCTTGTATATACACATTAGCAATCGATATTGAGTTGCGTCAAAAGATTTACTTCACTTATTTAAGTTAACTAACTGTATTTATCTCACTGCCGTTGTCATAAAGCCATAGTGGCAGTGCATTTGGAAAAGTTCCACAATCTTATTTTAAGGAATGAAGACGATTTTCTTCTATATACACATTTAGCAATCGATATTGAGTTGCTTCAAAACATTTACTTTACTTATTTAAGTTAACTAACCGTCTTTATCTCACTGACGTTGTCATAAAGCCATAACGGTAGCGCACTTGAAAGAATTCCACAATCTTATATTTAGATATAAAGTCGATTTTCTTGTATATACACATTAACAATCGATATTGAGTTGCGTCAAAAGGTTTACTTCACTTATTTAAGTTAACTAACCGTCTTTATCTCACTGACTTTGTCATAAAGCCATAACGGTAGCGCATTTGGAAGAATTCCACAGTCTTATATTTAGGTATAAAGTCCATTTTCTTGTATACACACATTAGCAATCGATATTGAGTTGCGTCAAAAGATTTACTTCACTTATTTAAGTTAACTAACCGTATTTATCTCACTGCCGTTGTCATAAAGCCATAGTGGCAGTGCATTTGGAAAAATTTCACAATCTTATATT
>NW_024395484.1:0-6094 GCF_016617805.1 Bactrocera tryoni | reverse complement strand
ATTTGGAACAATTTAACAATCGTAAATTAAGGTAATGAATTGATTTTTTGATACATACACATTAAGCAATCGATATCAAGTTGCGTAAAAATATGAACTTTACATATTTATGCTAACTAGCCGTTTTGATGTTATTGGAGTTGTCATAGAGTTGTCCTACAGCAATAGCGACAATGTATTTGGAACAATTTAACAATCTAAAATTAAGGTGTAGAATAGATTTTTTTGTACATACACATTATGCAATCGATATCATGTTGCGTAAAAATATGAACTTTACATATTTATGCTAACTCGCCGTTTTGATGTTATTGGAGTTGTCATAGAGTTGTCGTATAGCCATAGCGACAGTGTATTTGGAGCAATTTCACAATCTTATATTAAGGTGCAGAATAGATTTTTTGATACATACACATTAAGCAATCGATTTCAAGTTGCGTAAAAATATGAACTTTACATATTTCTGTTAATTAGCCGTTTTGATATTATTGGAGTTGTCATAGAGTTGTCCTACAGCAATAGCGACAGTGTATATGGAACAACTTCACAAGCTTATATTAAGGTGTAGAATCGAGTTTTTGTACATAAACATTAAGCAATCGATATCACGTTGCGTAAAAATATGAACTTTACATTAAGGTGTAGATTCGAATTTTTGATACATACGCATTAAGCAATCGATATCAAGTTGCGTAAAAATATGAACTTTACATATTTATGCTAACTCGCCGTTTCGACGTTATTGGAGCTTTCATAGAGTTGTCCTACAGCAATAGCGACAATGTATATGGAAAAACTTCACAAGCTTATATTAAGATGTAGAATCGAATTTTTGTACATACCCATTAAGCAATCGATATCAAGTTGCGTAAAAATATGAACTTTACATATTTATGCTAACTAGCCGTTTTGATGTTATTGGAGTTGTCATAGAGTAGTCCTACGGCAAAAGCGACAGTGTATATGGAACAACTTCATAAGCTTATGTTAAGGTGTAGAATCGAATTTTTGATACATACGTATTAAGCAATCGATATCAAGTTGCGTAAAAATATAAAATTTACATATTTATGCTAACTCGCCGTTTCGACGTTATTGGAGCTTTCATAGAGTTGTCCTACAGCAATAGCGACAATGTATTTGAAACAATTTAACAATCGCAAATTAAGGTGTAGAATTGATTTTTTTGTACATACCCATTAAGCAATCGATATCAAGTTGCGTAAAAATATGAACTTTACATATTTATGCTAACTAGCCGTTTTGATGTTATTGGAGTTGTTATAGAGTTGTCCTACAGCAATAGCGACAATGTATTTGGAACAATTTAACAATCTCAAATTAAGGTGTAGAATAGATTTTTTTGTACATACACATTATGCAATCGATATCAGGTTGCGTAAAAATATGAACTTTACATATTTATGCTATTGAGCCGTTTTGATGTTATTGGAGCTTTCATAGAGTTGTCGTATAGCCATAAGGAAAGTGTATTTGGAGCAATTTTACAATCTTCAGTTAGAGTGTAGCATCGGTTTTTTGATACATACACATTAAGCAATCGATATCAAGTTGCGTAAAAATATGAACTTTACATATTTCTGTTAATTAGCCGTGTTGATGTTCTTGGAGCTTTCATAGAGTTGTCGTATAGCCAAAACGACAGTGTCTTTGGAGCATTTTCAAAATCTTAAGATGAGGAGTAGAATCGATTTTTTGATACATACACATTAAGCAATCGATATCAGGTTGCGTAAAAATATGAACTTTACAAATTTATGCTATTTAGCCGTTTTGATGTTATTGGAGTTGTCATAGAGTTATCGTATAGCCATAGCGACAGTGTATTTGGAACAATTTAACAATCTAAAATTAAGGTGTAGAATCGATCTTTTAGTACATACGCATTAAGCAATCGATACCAAGTTGCGTAAAAATATGAACTTTACATATTTATGCTAACTAGCCGTTTTCATGTTATTGGAGTTGTCATAGAGTAGTCGTATAGCCATAACGACAGTGTATTTGGAGCAATTTCGCAACCTAATATTAAGGTGTAGAACGGATTTTTTAGTACATACACATTAAGCAATCGATTTCAAGTTGCGTAAAAATATGAACTTTACATATTTATGCTAACTAGCCGTTTCGATGTTATTTGAGTTGTCATAGAGTTGTCCTACAGCAATAGCGACAGTGTATATGGAACAACATCACAAGCTTATATTAAGGTGTAGAATCGAATTTTTGTACATAAACATTAAGCAATCGATATCAAGTTGCGTAAAAATATGAACTTTACATATTTATGCTAACTCGCCGTTTCGACGTTATTGGAGCTTTCATAGAGTTGTCGTATAGCCATAGCGACAGTGTATTTGGAGCAATTTCACAATCTTACATTAAGGTGTACAATCGATTTTTTGATACATGCGCATTAAGCAGTCGATATCAAGTTGCGTAAAAATATGAACTTTACATATTTATGCTAATTCGCCGTTTTGATGTTATTGGAGTTGTCATAGAGTTGTCCTACAGCAATAGCGACAGTGTATACGGAACAACTTCACAAGCTTATATTAAGGTGTAGAATCGGTTTTCGATACATACGCATTAAGCAATCGATATCAAGATGCGTAAAAATATGAACTTTACATATTTATGCTGACTCGCCGTTTCGACGCTATTGGAGCTTTCATAGAGTTGTCGTATAGCCATAGCGACAGTGTATTTGGAGCAATTTCACAATCTTATATTAAGGTGTACAATCGATTTTTTGATACATGCGCATTAAGCAGTCGATATCAAGTTGCGTAAAAATATGAACTTTACAAATTTATGCTATTTAGCCGTTTTGATGTTATTGGAGTTGTCATGGAGTTGTCGTATAGCCATAACGACAGTGTATATGGAACAACTTCACAATCTTCGGTTAAGGTGAAGAATCGATCTTTTAGTACATACACATTAAGCAATCGATATCAAGTTGCGTAAAAATATGAACTTTACATATTTATGCTAACTAGCCGTTTTGATGTTATTGGAGTTGTCATAGAGTAGTCCTACGGCAATAGCGACAGTGTATATGGAACAACTTCACAAGCTTATGTTAAGGTGTAGAATCGAATTTTTGATACATACGTATTAAGCAATCGATATCAAGTTGCGTAAAAATATAAAATTTACATATTTTTGCAATTAGCAATCAAGTTGCGTAAAAATATGAACTTTACATATTTATGCTAACTCGCCCTTTTGATGTTATTGGAGTTGTCATAGAGTTGTCCTACGGCAATAGCGACAGTGTATATGGAACAACTTCACAAGCTTATATTATGGTGTAGAATCGGTTTTCGATACATACGCATTAAGCAATCGATATCAAGATGCGTAAAAATATGAACTTTACATATTTATGCTAACTCGCCGTTTCGACGCTATTGGAGCTTTCATAGAATTGTCGTATAGCCATAGCGACAGTCTATTTGGAGCAATTTCACAATCTTATATTAAGGTGTACAATCGATTTTTTGATACATGCGCATTAAGCAGTCGATATCAAGTTGCGTAAAAATATGAACTTTACATATTTATGCTAACTCGCCGTTTTGATGTTATTGGAGTTGTCATAGGGTTGTCCTACAGCAATAGCGACAGTGTATATGGAACAACTTCACAAGCTTATATTAAGGTGTAGAATCGATCTTTTAGTACATACGCATTAAGCAATCGATATCAAGTTGCGTAAAAATATGAACTTTACATATTTATGCTAACTAGCCGTTTTGATGTTATTGGAGTTGTCATAGAGTAGTCGTATAGCCATAACGACAGTGTATTTGGAGCAATTTCACAATCTTATATTAAGGTCTAGAACGGATTTTTTAGTACATGCACATTAAGCAATCGATTTCAAGTTGCGTAAAAATATGAACTTTTTATATTTCTGCAACTCGCCGTTTTGATGTTATTGGAGTTGTCATAGAGTTGTCCTACAGCAAAAGCGACAGTGTATATGGAACAACTTCACAAGCTTATATTAAGGTGTAGAATCGAATTTTTGATACATACGTATTAAGCAATCGATATCAAGTTGCGTAAAAATATAAAATTTACATATTTTTGCAATTAGCAATCAAGTTGCGTAAAAATATGAACTTTACATATTTATGCTAACTCGCCGTTTTGATGTTATTGGAGTTGTCATAGAGTTGTCGTATAGCCATAACGACAGTGTATTTGGAGCAATTTCACAATCTTATATTAAGGTGTAGAATCGATTTTTTGATACATGCGCATTAAGCAATCGATATCAAGTTCCGTAAAAATATGAACTTTACATATTTATGCTAACTCGCCGTTTTGATGTTATTGGAGTTGTCATAGAGTTGTCGTATAGCCATAGCGACAGTGTATTTGGAGCAATTTCACAATCTTATATTAAGGTGTACAATGGATTTTTTGATACATGCGCATTAAGCAGTCGATATCAAGTTGCGTAAAAATATGAACTTTACATATTTATGCTAACTCGCCGTTTTGATGTTATTGGTTTTGTCATGGAGTTGTCGTATAGCCATAGCGACAGTGTATTTTGAAACATTTCACAATCTTATATTAAGGTGTAGAATCGATTTTTTAGTACACTCACATTAAACAATCGATATCAAGATGCGTAAAAATATGAACTATACATATTTCTGTTAATTAGCCGTGCTGATGTTCTTGGAGCTTTCATAGAGTTGTCGTATAGCCACAACGACAGTGTCTTTGGAGCATTTTCAAAATCTTATGTTGAGGTGTAGAATCGATTTTTTGATACATACACATTAAGCAATCGATATCAAGTTGCGTAAAAATATGAACTTTACATATTTATGCTAACTCGCTGTTTTGATGTTATTGGAGTTGTCATAGAGTTGTCGTATAGCCATAGCGACAGTATATTTGGAGAAATTTCACAATCTTAAGTTGAGGTGTAAAATCGATTTTTTGATACATACACATAAAGCAATCGATATCAAGATGCGTAAAAATATGAACTTTACATATTTATGCTAACTAGCCGTTTTGATGTTATTGGAGTTGTCATAGAGTTGTCCTATAGCAATAGCGACAGTGTATATGGAACAACATCACAAGCTTATATTAAGGTGTAGAATCGATTTTTGATACATACACATTAAGCAATCGATATCAAGTTGCGTAAAAATATGAACTTTACATATTTATGCTAACTCGCCGTTTCGACGTTATTGGAGCTTTCATAGAGTTGTCGTATAGCCATAGCGACAGTGTATTTGGAGCAATTTCACAATCTTACATTAAGGTGTACAATCGATTTTTTGATACATGCGCATTAAGCAATCGATATCAAGTTGCGTAAAAATATGAACTTTACATATTTATGCTAACTAGCCGTTTTGATGTTCTTGGAGCTTTCATAGAGTTATCGTATAGCCATAACGACAGTGTATTTGGAGCAATTTTACAATCTTCAGTTAGAGTGTAGCATCGGTTTTTTGATACATACACATTAAGCAATCGATATCAAGTTGCGTAAAATAATGAACTTTACATATTTATGCTAACTAGCCGTTTCGATGTTATTTGAGTTGTCATAGAGTTGTCCTACAGCAATAGCGACAGTGTATATGGAACAACATCACAAGCTTATATTAAGGTGTAGAATCGAATTTTTGTACATAAACATTAAGCAATCGATATCAAGTTGCGTAAAAATATGAACTTTACATATTTATGCTAACTCGCCGTTTCGACGTTATTGGAGCTTTCATAGAGTTGTCGTATAGCCATAGCGACAGTGTATTTGGAGCAATTTCACAAGCTTATATTAAGGTGTGGAATCGAATTTTTGATACATACGCATTAGCAATCGATATCAAGTTGCGTAAAAATATGAACTTTACATATTTATGCTAACTCGCCGTTTTGATGTTATTGGAGTTGTCATAGAGTTGTCGTATAGCCATAGCGACAGTGTATTTGGAGCAATTTCACAATCTTAAATTAAGGTGTAGAACCGATTTTTTGATACATGCGCTTTAATCAGTCGATACCAAGTTGCGTAAAA
>NW_024395483.1:0-10576 GCF_016617805.1 Bactrocera tryoni | reverse complement strand
TTACATTTAGGTATAAAGTCGATTTCCTTAAATATACACATTTAGCAATCGATATTGAATTGCCTTAAACCATTAGCTTAACACATTTAAGTTAATTAACCTTCTTCATCTTACTGAAGTTGACATAAAGCCATAACGGCAGTGCATTTCGAAGAATTCGACATTCTTATATTCAGGTATAAAGTCGATTTTCTTATACATATGCACATTTAGCAATCGATAGTGAGTTGCTTCAAATCATTATTTTAACATACTTAAGTTAAATAACCTTCTTCCTCTTCTTGAATTTGACATAAAGCCATAACGGCAATGCAGTTGGAAGAAATCGACAATCTTATGTTCAGGTATAAAGTCGACTTTTTTGTGTGTACACATTCAGCAATCGATATTGAGTTGCTTCAAATCATTAATTTAACATAATTAAAATACTTTACTTTCTTCACCTTACTGAAGTTTTTATAAAGCTATAAGGGCTGTGCATTTGGAAGAATTCGACATTCTTATGTTCAGGTTTAAAGTTGGTTTTCTTATATATACACATTTAACAGTCGATATTGAACTGCCTTAAACCATTAATTTAACAAATTTAAGTTATTTAACCTTCTTCATCTTACTGAAGTTGACATAAAGCCATAGCGGCAGTGCATTTGAAGAATTCGACATTCTTATATTCAGGTATAAAGTCGATTTTCTTGTATGTACACATTTAGCAGTCGATATTGAATTGCCTTAAATCATTAATTTAACATATTTAAGTTAATTATGCTTCTTGATCTTACTAAAGTTGACAGAAATCCATCACGGCAGTGCATTTGGAAGAATTCGAAAATCTTATTTTCCGGTATAAAGTCGATTTTCTTGTATATACACACTAAGCAGTCGTTATTGAGGTGCTTTAAATCATTAATTTAACATATTTAAGTTAATTTTCCTTCCTCATCTTACTGAAGTTGACATAAAGCCATAACGGCAGTGCATTTGGAAGAATTCAACAATCTTATATTCACGTATATAGTCAATTTTCTTGTATATACACATTTAGCAGTCGATATTGAATTGCCTTAAATCATTAATTTAATATAGTTAAGTTAGTTTACTTTCTTCATCGTACTGAAGTTGACATAAAGCCATAACGACAGCGCATTTGATGAATTCGACAATCTTATATTCAGGTATAAAGTCGATTTTCTTTTATATACACATTTAGCAGTCGATACTGAGTTTCTTTCAATCATTAATTTAACATATTTAAGTTAATTAACCTTCTTCATCTTACTGAAGTTGTTATAAAGCCATAAAGGTAGTGCATTTGGAAGAATTCGACATTCTTATATTCAGGTATAAAGTCGATTTTCTTGTATATACACACCAAGCAGTCGATATTGACTTGCTTCAAATCATTAATTTAACATATTTAAGTTAATTAACCTTCTTCATCTTATTGAAAATGACATAAAGCCATAATAGCAGTGAATTTGGAAGAATTCAACATTCTTATATTCAGGTATAAAGTCGATTTTCTTATACATATGCACATTTAGCAATCGATAGTGAGTTGCTTCAAATCATTATTTTAACATACTTAAGTTAAATAACCTTCTTCCTCTTCTTGAATTTCACATAAAGCCATAACGGCAATGCAGTTGGAAGAAATCGACAATCTTATGTTCAGGTATAAAGTCGACTTTCTTGTATATACACATTTATCAATCGATATTGAGTTGCTTCAAATCATTAATTTAACATAATTAAAATACTTTACTTTCTTCACCTTACTGAAGTTTTTATAAAGCTATAAGGGCTGTGCATTTAACAGTCGATATTGAATTGCCTTAAACCATTAACTTAACACATTTAATTAATTAACCTTCTTCATCTTATTGAAGTTGACATAAAGCCATAACGGCAGTGCATTTGGAAGAATTCGATATTCTTAAATTCAGGTATAAAGTCGATTTTCTTATATATATGCACATTCAGCAGTCGAAACTGAGTTGCTTTAAATAATTAATTTAACATACTTAAGTTAATTAACCTTCTTCATCTTACTGAAATTGACATAAAGCCATAACGGCAATGTAGTTGGAAGAAATCGACAATCCTATGTTCAGGTATAAAGTCAACTTTCTTTCGAAGAATTCGACAGTCTAATATTCATGTATAAAGTCGATGTCCTTGTATATACACATTTAGCAGTCGATATTTAATTGCCTTAAATCATTAGTTTAACATAGTTAAGTTAGATTACTTTCTTCATCTTACTGAAGTTGACAAAAAGCCATAACGACAGCGCATTTGGAAGAATTCGACAATCTTATATACAGGTTTAAAATCGACTTTCTTGTATATACACATTAAGCAGTCGATATAGAGTTGCATTAAACCATTATCTTAACACATTTAAGTTAATTAACCTTCTTCATCTTATTTAAGTTGACATAAAGCCATAACGGCAGTGCATTTGGAAGAATTCGATATTCTTATATTCAGGTATAAAGGCGATTTTTTTATATGTATGCACATTTAGCAATCCATGTTGAGTTGCTTCAAATAATTAATTTAACATTTTTAAGTTAATTAGCCTTCTTCGTCTTACTGAAGTTGACATAAAGCCATAACGGCAATGTAGTTGGAAGAAATCGACAATCTAATGTTCAGGTATAAAGTCAACTTTCTTGTGTGTGCACATTCAGAAATCGATATTGAGTTGCTTCAAATCATTAATTTAACATTTTTAAGTTAATTAGCCTTCTTCATCGTACTGAAGTTGACATAAAGCCATAACGACAGCGCATTTGATGAATTCGACAATCTTATATTCAGGTATAAAGTCGACTTTCTTGTATATACACATTTAGCAGTCGATACTGAGTTTCTTTCAATCATTAATTTAACATATTTAAGTTAATTAACCTTCTTCATCTTACTGAAGTTGATATGAAGCCATGACGTCAGTGCATTTGAAAGAATTCGACATTCTCATATTCAGGTATAAAGTCGATTTTCTTGAATATACACATTAAGCAGTCGATATTGAGTTGCTTCAAATCATTAATTTAACATATTTAAGTTAATTAGCCTTTTTTATCTTACCGAAGTTGACGCAACGCCATAACGGCAGTGCATTTGGAAGAATTCTGCAATCTTATATACAGGTATAAAGTCGATTTTTTTGTATATACACATTTAGCAGTCGATAGTGAGTTGCATTTGAACATTAACTTAACACATTTAAGTTAATTAACCTTCTTCATCTTATTGAAGTTGACATAAAGCCATAACGGCAGTGCATTTGGGAGAATTCGATATTCTTAAATTCAGGTATAAAGTCGATTTTCTTATAAATATGCACATTTAGCAGTCGAAACTGAGTTGCTTTAAATAATTAATTTAACATACTAAAGTTAATTAACCTTCTTCATCTTACTGAAGGTGTTATAAAGCCATAGCGGCAGTGCAGTTGGAAGAATTCGACATTCTTATTTTCAGGTATAAAGTCGATTTTCTTGTATATACACACTAAGCAGTCGTTATTAAGGTGCTTTAAATCATTAATTTAACATATTTAAGTCAATTTACCTTCCTCATCTTACTGAAGTTGACATAAAGCCATAAGGGCAGTGCATTTGGAAGAATTCAGCAATCTTATATTCACGAATATAGTCAATTTTCTTGTATATACACATTTAGCAGTCGATATTGAATTGCCTTAAATCATTAATTTAATATAGTTAAGTTAGTTTACTTTCTTCATCGTACTGAAGTTGACATAAGGCCATAACGACAGCGCATTTGATGATTTCCACAATCTTATATTCAGGTATAAAGTCCATTTTCTTTTATATACACATTTAGCAGTCGATACTGAGCTTCTTTCAATCATTAGTTTAACATATTTAAGTTAATTAACCTTCTTCATCTTATTGAAGTTGACATAAAGCCATAATGGCAGTGAATTTGGAAAAATTCAACATTCTTATATTCAGGTATAAAGTCGATTTTCTTATACTTATGCACATTTAGCAATCGATAGTGAGTTGCTTCAAATCATTATTTTAACATACTTAAGTTAAATAACCTTCTTTTTCTTCTTGAATTTGACATAAAGCCATAACGGCAATGCAGTTTTAAGAAATCGACAATCTTATGTTCAGGTATAAAGTCGACTTTCTTGTGTGTACACATTTAGCAATCGATATTGAGTTGCTTCAAATAATTATTTTACGTATTTAAGTTAATTAGAATTCTTTATCTTACTGAAGTTGACATAAAGCCATAACGGCAGTGCATTTGGAAGAATTCGACATTCTTATATTCAGGTATAAAGTCGATTTTCTTATATATACACATTTAGCAATCGATATTCAATTGCCTTAAACCATTAACTAAACACATTTAAGTTAATTAACCTTCTTCATCTTACTGAAGTTGACATAAAGCCATAACGGCAGCGTATTTGGAAGAATTCGAAATTCTTATATTCACGCATAGAGTCGATTTTCTTGTATATACACATTTAGCAGTCGATATTGAATTGCCTTAAAACATTAATTTAACATACTTAAGTTAATTAAACTTCTTCATCTTACTGAAGTTGACATAAAGCCATAGCGGCAGTGCATTTGGAAGAATTCGACATTCTTATATTCAGGTATAAAGTCGATTTTCTTATATATACACATTTAGCAGTCGATATTGAGTTGTTTTAAATCATTAATTTAACATATTAAAGTTAATTACTTTCTTCATCTTACCGAAGCTGACATAAAGCCATAACGACAGCGCCTTTGGAAGAATTCGACAATCTTGTATTCAGGTAGAAAGTCGATTTTCTTGTTTATACACATTAAGCAGTCGACACTGAGTTGCTTCTAATCATTAATTTAACATATATAAGTTAATGAACCTTCTCCATCTTACTGAAGTTGTCATAATGCTATAAGGGCTGTGCATTTGGAAGAATTCGACGTTCTTATATTCAGGTATAAAGTCGATTTTCTTATATATACACATTTAGCAGTCGATATTGAATTGCTTTAAACCATTAATTTAACAAATTTAAGTTAATTAAACTTCTTCATCTTACTGAAGTTGACATAAAGCCATATCGGCATTGCATTTGGAAGAATTCGACAATCTTATATGCGGGTATAATGTCGATTTTCTTGTATAGACACATACAGCAGTCGAAACTGAGTTGCTTTAAATCATTAATTTAGCATATTTAAGTTAACTAACCTTCTTCATCTTACCGAAGTTGACATAAAGCCATAACGGCAGCGTATTTGGAAGAATTCGACATTCTTATATTCACGCATAGAGTCGATTTTCTTGTATATACACATTTAGCAGTCGATATTGAATTGCCTTAAAACATTAATTTAACATATTTAAGTTAATTAAACTTCTTCATCTTACTTAAGTTGACATAAAGCCATAGCGGCAGTGCATACGGAAGAATTCGACATTCTTATAATCAGGTATAAATTCGATTTTCTTGTATATACACATTTAGCAGTCGATATTGAATTGCCTTAAATCATTAACTTAACACATTTAAGTTAATTAACCTTCCTCATCTTACTGAAGTTGTTATAAAGCCATAACGGCAGTGCATTTGGAAGAATTCGATAATCTTATATTCACGTATATAGTAAATTTTCTTGTATATACACATTTAGCAGTCGATATTGGATTGCCTTAAATCATTAATTTAACATAGTTAAGTTAGTTTACTTTCTTCATCTTACTGAAGTTTACATAAACCATAACGACAGCGCATTTGATGAACTCGACAATCTTTTATTCAGGTATAAAGTCGATTTTCTTTTATATACACATTTAGCAGTCGATATTGAATTGCCTTAAATCATTAATTTAACATAGTTAAGTTAGTTTACTTTCCTCATCTTACTGAAGTTGACATAAAGCCATAACGACAGCGCATTTGATGGATTCGACAATCTTATATTCAGGTGTGAAGTCGATTTTCTTTTATATACACATTTAGCAGTCGATACTGAGTTTCTTTCAATCATTAATTTTACATATTTAAGTTAATTAACCTTCTTCATCTTACTGAAGTTGACATAAAGCCATAATGGCAGTGCATTTGGAAAAATTCGACATTCTTATAATCAGGTATAAAGTCGATTTCCTTATATATACACATTTAGCAATCGATATTGAATTGCCTTAAACCATTAACTTAACACATTTAAGTTAATTAACCTTCTTCATCTTACTGAAGTTGACATAAAGCCATAACGGCAGCGTATTTGGAAGAATTCGAAATTCTTATATTCACGCATAGAGTCGATTTTCTTGTATATACACATTTAGCAGTCGATATTGAATTGCCTTAAAACATTAATTTAACATACTTAAGTTAATTAAACTTCTTCATCTTACTGAAGTTGACATAAAGCCATAGCGGCAGTGCATTTGGAAGAATTCGACATTCTTATATTCAGGTATAAAGTCGATTTTCTTGTATATACACACTTAGCAGTCGACATTGAGGTGCTTTAAATCATTAATTTAACATATTAAAGTTAATTACTTTCTTCATCTTACCGAAGCTGACATAAAGCCATAACGACAGCGCCTTTGGAAGAATTCGACAATCTTGTATTCAGGTAGAAAGTCGATTTTCTTGTTTATACACATTAAGCAGTCGACACTGAGTTGCTTCTAATCATTAATTTAACATATATAAGTTAATGAACCTTCTCCATCTTACTGAAGTTGTCATAATGCTATAAGGGCTGTGCATTTGGAAGAATTCGACGTTCTTATATTCAGGTATAAAGTCGATTTTCTTATATATACACATTTAGCAGTCGATATTGAATTGCTTTAAACCATTAATTTAACAAATTTAAGTTAATTAAACTTCTTCATCTTACTGAAGTTGACATAAAGCCATATCGGCATTGCATTTGGAAGAATTCGACAATCTTATATGCGGGTATAATGTCGATTTTCTTGTATAGACACATACAGCAGTCGAAACTGAGTTGCTTTAAATCATTAATTTAGCATATTTAAGTTAACTAACCTTCTTCATCTTACCGAAGTTGACATAAAGCCATAACGGCAGCGTATTTGGAAGAATTCGACATTCTTATATTCACGCATAGAGTCGATTTTCTTGTATATACACATTTAGCAGTCGATATTGAATTGCCTTAAAACATTAATTTAACATATTTAAGTTAATTAAACTTCTTCATCTTACTTAAGTTGACATAAAGCCATAGCGGCAGTGCATACGGAAGAATTCGACATTCTTATAATCAGGTATAAATTCGATTTTCTTGTATATACACATTTAGCAGTCGATATTGAATTGCCTTAAGTCATTTATTTAACATATTTAAGTTAATTATGCTTCTTGATCTTACTAAAGTTGCTAGAAAGCCATCACGGCAGTGCATTTGGAAGACTTCAATCTTATTTTCAGGTATAAAGTCGATTTTCTTGTATATACACACTTAGCAGTCGACATTGAGGTGCTTTAAATCATTAATTTAACATATTTAAGTAAATTTACCTTCCTCATCTTACTGAAGTTGTTATAAAGCCATAACGGCAGTGCATTTGGAAGAATTCGATAATCTTATATTCACGTATATAGTCAATTTTCTTGTACATACACATTTAGCAGTCGATATTGGATTGCCTTAAATCATTAATTTAACAAAGTTAAGTTAGTTTACTCTCTTCATCTTACTGAAGTTTACATAAACCATAACGACAGCGCATTTGATGAACTCGACAATCTTATATTCAGGTATAAAGTCGATTTTCTTGTATATACACATTTAGCAATCGATACTGAGTTGCTTTAAATCATTAATTTAACATATTTAACTTAATTAACCTTCTTCATCTTACTGAAGTTGACATAAATCCATAACGGCAGTGCATTTGGAAGAATTCGACATTCTTATATTAAGTATAAGCTCGATTTTCTTGTATATACACATTTGGCAGTCGACACTGAGCTGCTTTAAATCAATAATTTAACATATTTAAGTTAATTAAACTTCTTCATCTTATTTAAGTTGACATAAAGCCATAGCGGCAGTGCATTTGGAAGAATTATTGATTCTTATATTCAAGTATAAAGTCGATTTTCTTGTATATACACATTTAGCAGTCGATACTGAGTTTCTTTTAATCATTAATTTACCATATTTAAGTTAATTAACCTTCTTCATTTTACCGAAGTTGACATTAAGCCATAACGGCAGTGCATATGTGAAAATTCGACAATTCTATATTCAGGTATAATGTCGATTTTCTTGTATATACACATTTAGCAGTCGATATTGAATTGCCTTAAATCATTAATTTAACATAGTTAAGTTAGTTTACTTTCCTCATCTTACTGAAGTTGACATAAAGCCATAACGACAGCTCATTTGATGGATTCGACAATCTTATATTCAGGTGTGAAGTCGATTTTCTTTTATATACACATTTAGCAGTCGATACTGAGTTTCTTTCAATCATTAATTTAACATATTTAAGTTAATTAACCTTCTTCATCTTACTGAAGTTGACATAAAGCCATAACGGCAGTGCATTTGGAAAAATTCGACATTCTTATATTCAGGTATAAAGTCGATTTTATTGTATAAACACATTTAGCAGTCGATATTGACTTACTTCAAATCATTAATTTAACATATCTAAGTTAAATAACCTTCTTCATCTTATTGAAGTCTACATAAAGCCATAACGGCAGTGCATTTGGAAGAATTCGACATTCCTATATTCAGGTATAATGTCGATTTTCTTGTATATACACATTTAGCAGTCGATATTGAACTGCCTTAAATCATTAATTTAACATAGTTAAGTTAGTTTACTTTCCTCATCTTACTGAAGTTGACATAAAGCCATAACGACAGCGCATTTGATGGATTCGACAATCTTATATTCAGGTGTGAAGTCGATTTTCTTTTATATACACATTAAGCAGTCGATACTGAGTTTCTTTCAATCATCAATTTAACATATTCGAATTAATTAACCTTCTTCATTTTACCGAAGTTGACATAAAGCCATAACGGCAGTGCATATGTGAAAATTCGACAATTCTATATTCAGGTATAATGTCGATTTTCTTGTCTATACACATTTAGCAGTCGATATTGAATTGCCTTAAATCATTAATTTAACATAGTTAAGTTAGTTTACTTTCCTCATCTTACTGAAGTTGACATAAAGCCATAACGGCAGTGCATTTGGAAGAATTCGACATTCTTATATTCAAGTATAAACTCGATTTTCTTGTATATACACATTTGGCAGTCGACGCTGAGCTGCTTTAAATCAATAATTTAACATATTTAAGTTAATTAAACTTCTTCATCTTATTGAAGTTGACATAAAGCCATAGCGGCAGTGCATTTGGAAGAATTCGAGATTCTTGTATTCAAGTATAAAGTCGATTTTCTTGTATATACACATTTAGCAGTCGATACTGAGTTTCTTTCAATCATTAGTTTAACATATTTAAGTTAATCAACCTTCTTCATCTTACTGAAGTTGACATAAAGCCATAACGGCAGTGAATTTGGAAGAATTCAACATTCTTATATTCAGGAATAAGGTATATAAGGTTTTCTTATATATACACATTTAGCAATCGATATTGAATTGCCTTAAACCATTAACTTAACACATTTAAGTTAATTAACATTCTTCATCTTACTGAAGTCTACATAAAGCCATAACGGCAGTGCATTTGGAAGAATTCGACATTCCTATATTCAGGTATAAAGTCGATTTTCTTGTATATACACATATAGCAGTCGATACTGAATTGCTTCAAATCATTATTTTAACATAGTTAAGTTAATTAACCTTCTTCATATTATTGAAGTTGACATTAAGCCATAACGGCAGTGAATTTAGTACAATTCAACATTCTTATATTCAGGTATAAAGTCGATTTTCTTATATATACACATTTAGCAGTCGATATTGAATTGCCTTAAATCATTATTTTAACATTTTTAAGTTAATTTACCTTCTTTATCTTACTGAAGTTGTTATGAAGCCATAAAGGTAGTGCGTTTGGAAGAATCCGACAATCTTATATTGGCGTATAAAGTCGATTTTCTTGTATATACACATTTAGCAGTCGATACTGAGTTTCTTTCAATCATTAATTTAACAACTTTAAGTTAATTAACCTTCTTCATCTGACTGAAGTTGACATAGAGCCATAACGGCAGTGCATTTGGAAGAATTTGACATTCTTATGTTTAGGTATAAAGTCGATTTTCTTGTATATACACATTTAGCAGTCGATATTGACTTGCCCCAAATCATAAATTTAACATATTTAAGTTAATTAAAATTCTTCATCTTATTGAAGTTGACATTAAGCCATAACGGCAGTGAATTTGGTACAATTCAACATTCTTATATTCAGGTATAAAGTCGATTTCCTTATATATACACATTTAGCAATCAATATTGAATTGCCTTAAACCATTAACTTAACACATTTAAGTTAATTAACCTTCTTCATCTTACTGAAGTTGACATAAAGCCA
>NW_024395482.1:0-7443 GCF_016617805.1 Bactrocera tryoni | reverse complement strand
ATACACTGTCGCTATTGCTATAGGACAACTCTATGACAATTCCAATAACATCAAAACGCCAAGTTAGCATAAATAAGTAAAGTTCATATTTTTACGCAACCTGATATCGATTGCTTAATGTGCATGTATCAAAAAATCTATTCTACACCCTAATATAAGATTGTAAAGTTGTTCCATATATACTGTCGCTATTGCTATAGGACAACTCTATGACAACTCCAATAACATCAAAAGGGCTAGTTAGCATAAGTAAGTAAAGTTCATATTTTTACGCAACCTGATATCGATTGCGTAATGTGCATGTATCAAAAAATCGATTCTACACCTTAATATAAGCTTGTGAAGTTGATCCATATACACTGTCGCTATTGATGTAGGACAACTCTATGACAACTCCAATAACATCAAAACGGCTAGTTACCATAAATATGTAAAGTTCATATTTTTACGCAACCTGATATCGATTGCTTAATGTGCATGTATCGAAAAATCGATTCTACAACTTAAAATAAGCTTGTGAAATTGATCCATATACACTGTCGCTATTGATGTAGGACAACTCTATGACAACTCCAATAACATCAAAATTGGCTAGTTAGCATAATTATGTAAAGTTCATATTTTTACGCAACCTGATATCGATTGCATAATGTGTATGTACTATAAAATCGGTTCTACACTTTAATATAAGATTGTGAAATTGCTCCAAATACACTGTCGCTATTGCTGTAGGACAACTCTATGACAACTCCAATAACATTAAAACCGGTAATTAGCAAAAATATGTAAAGTTCAAAATTTTACGCATCTTGATATCGATTGCTTAATGTGTATGTACTAAAAAATGGATTCTAAGATTGTGAAATTGCTCCAAATACACTGTCGCTATGGCTATACGACAACTCAATGACAACTCCAATAACATCAAAACGGCTAAATAGCATAAATATGTAAAGTTCATATTTTTACGCAACTTGATATCGATTGCTTAATGTGTATGTATAAAAAATCGGTTATACACCTTAACTTAAGATTGTGAAATTGCTCCAAAGTCACTGTCGTTATGGCTATACGACAACTCTATGACAACTCCAATAACATCAAAACGGCTAAATAGCATAAATATATAAATTTCATATTTTTACGCAACCTGATATGGATTGCGTAATGTGTATGTACCAGAAAATCAAGTCTACACCTTAATTTAAGATTGCAAAAATGTTCCAAATACATTGTCGCTATGGCTATAGGACAACTCTATGACAACTCCAATAACATCAAAACGGCTAGTTAGCATAAATATGTAAAGTTCATATTTTTACGCAACTTTACATCGATTGCTTAGTGTCTATGTATCAAAAAATCGATTTTACACCTAACAAAGGATTGTGAAATTGCTCCAAAGACACTGTCGCTATTGCTATAGGAAAACTCTATGAAAGCTCCAATAACATCAAAACGGCTAAATAGCATAAATATGTAAATTTCATATTTTTACGCAACCTGATCTCGATTGCATAATGTGTATGTACCAAAAAATCAATTCTACACCTTAATTTCGGATTGTTAAATTGTTCCAAATACACTGTCGCTATTGCTTTACGACAACTCAATGACAACTCCAATAACATCAAAACGCCTAATTAGCAAAAATATGTAAAGTTCATATTTTTACGCATTTTGATATCGATTGCTTAATGCGTACATATGTACCAAAAAATCGATTCTACACCTTAATATAAGATTGTGAAATTGATCCAAATACACTGTCCCTATGGCTTTACGACAACTCTAATAACATCAAAACGGCTAATTAACAAAAATATGTAAAGTTCATATTTTTACGCAATTTGTTTTCGATTGCATAATGTGTATGTACTATAAAATCGGTTCTACACCTTAATATGAGATTGTAAAATTGCTCCAAATACACTGTCGCTATTGCTGTAGGACAACTCTATGACAACTCCAATAACATCAAAACGGCTAGTTAGCAAAAATATGTAAAGTTCATATTTTTACGCATCTTGATATCGATTGCTTAATGTCTATGTACTAAAAATTGGATTCTACACCTTAATATAAGATTGTGAAATTGCTCCAAATACCTTGTCGCTATGGCTATACGACAACTCCATGAAAACTCCAATAACATGAAAACGGCTAATTAGCAAAAATATGTAAAGTTCATATTTTACGCATCTTGATATCGATTGCTTAATGTGTATGTACTAAAAAATCGATTCTACACCTTAATAAAAGATTATGAAATTGCTATAAATACACTGTCGCTATGGCTATACGACGATTGCATAATGTGTATGTATAAAAAATCGGTTATACACCTTAACTTAAGATTGTGAAATTGCTCCAAAGTCACTGTCGTTATGGCTATACGACAACTCTATGACAACTCCAATAACATCAAAACGGCTAAATAGCATAAATATGTAAATTTCATATTTTTACGCAACCTGATCTCGATTGCATAATGTGTATGTACCAAAAAATCAATTCTACACCTTAATTTCGGATTGTTAAATTGTTCCAAATACACTGTCGCTATTGCTTTACGACAACTCTATGACAACTCCAATAACATCAAAACGCCTAATTAGCAAAAATATGTAAAGTTCATATTTTTACGCATCTTGATATCGATTGCTTAATGCGTACATATGTACCAAAAAATCGATTCTACACCTTAAGATAAGATTGCGAAATTGATCCAAATACACTGTCGCTATGGCTATACGACAACTCCATGACGACTCCAATAACATCAAAACGGCTAATTACCAAAAATATGTAAAGTTCATATTTTTACGCATCTTGATATCGATTGCTTAATGTGTATGTACTAAAAAATCGATTCTACACCTTAACATAAGATTGTGAAATTTATCCAAATACACTGTCGCTATGGCTATACGACAACTCCATGACAACTCCAATAACATCAAAACGGCTAATTAACAGAAATATGTAAAGTTCATATTTTTACGCATCTTGATATCGATTGCTTAATGTGTATGTACTAAAAAATCGATTCTACACCTTAATATAAGATTTTGGAATTGATCCAAATACACTGTCGCTATGGCTATACGAACACTCCATGACAACTCCAATAACATCAAAACGGCTAATTAACAGAAATATGTAAAGTTCATATTTTTACGCATCTTGATATCGATTGCTTAATGTGTATGTACTAAAAAATCGATTCTACACCTTAATATAAGATTGTGAAATTGATCCAAATACACTGTCGCTATGGCTATACGACAACTCCATGACTACTCCAATAACATAAAAATGGCTAATTAATTCATATTTTAACGCAACCTGATATCGATTGCATATTGTGTATGTACCAAAAAATCAATTCTACACCTTAATTTCGGATTGTTAAATTGTTATAAATACACTGTCGCTATAGCTTTAGGACAACTCTATGACAACTCCAACAACATCAAAACGGCTAGTTAGCATAAATAAGTAAAGTTTATATTTTTACGCAACTTGATATCGATTGCTTAATGTGCATGTATCAAGAAATCGATTCTACACCTTAATATAAGATTGTAAAGTTGTTCCATGTATACTGTCGCTATTGCTATATGACAACTCTATGACAACTCCAATAACATCAAAAGAGCTAGTTAGCATAAGTAAGTAAAGTTCATATTTTTACGCAACCTGATATCGATTGCTTAATGTGAATGTATCAAAAAATCGATTCTACACATTAATATAAGATTGAAAAGTTGTTCCATATATACTGTCGCTATTGCTATAGGACAACTCTATGACAACTCCAATAACATCAAAACGGCTAGTTAGCATAAATAAGTAAAGTTGATATTTTTACGCAACCTGATATCGATTTCGTAATGTGCATGTATCAAAAAATCGATTCTACACCTTAATATAAGCTTGTGAAGCTAATCCATATACACTGTCGCTATTGATGTAGGACAACTCTATGACAACTCCAATAACATCAAAACGGCTAGTTAGCATAAATATGTAAAGTTCATATTTTTACGCAACTTGTTTTCGATTGCATAATGTGTATGTACTATAAAATCGGTTCTACACCATAATATTAGATTGTGAAATTGCTCCAAATACACTGTCGCTATTGCTGTAGGACAACTCTATGACAACTCCAATAACACCAAACGGCTAGTTAGCATAAATAAGTAAAGTTCATATTTTTACGCAACCTGATATCGATTGCTTAATGTGCATGTATCAAAAATCGATTCTACACCTTAATATAAGATTGTAAAGTTGTTCCATATATACTGTCGCTATTGCTATAGGACAACTCTATGACAACTCCAGTAACATCAAAAGAGCTAATTAACAGAAATATGTAAAGTTCATATTTTTAAGCATCTTGATATCGATTGCTTAAGGTGTATGTACTAAAAAATCGATTTTACACCTTATTATAAGATTGTGAAATTGATCCAAATACACTGTCGCTATGGCTATACGACAACTCCATGACAACTCCATGACAACTCCATGACAACTCCAATAACATCATAACGGCTAATTAACAGAAATATGTAAAGTTCATATTTTTACGCATCTTGATATCGATATCTTAATGTGTATGTACTAAAAAATCGATTCTACACCTTAATATAAGATTGTGAAATTGGTCCAAATACACTGTCGCTATGGCTATACGACAACTCCATGACAACTCCAATAACATCAAAACGGCTAATTAACAGAAATATGTAAAGTTCATATTTTTGCGCATCGTGATATCGATTGCTTAAAGTGTATGTACTAAAAAATCGATTCTACACCTTAATAAAAGATTATGAAATTGCTATAAATACACTGTCGCTATGGCTATACGACAACTCTGTGACAACTCCAATAACATCAAAACGGCTAGTTAGCATAAATATGTAAATTTCATATTATTACGCAACTTGATATCGATTGCTTAATGTGCATGTATCAAAAAATCGATTCTACACCTTAATATAAGATTGTGAAATTGCTCCAAATACCTTGTCGCTATGGCTATACGACAACTCTATGACAACTCCAATAACATCAAAACGGCTAGTTAGCATAAATATGTAAAGTTCATATTTTTACGCAACTTGATATCGATTGCATAATGTGTATGTACCAAAAAATCAATTCTACACCTTAATTAAGGATTGTTAAATTGCTCCAAATATACTGTCGTTATGGCTATTATACAACTCTATGACAACTCCGATAACATCAAAACGGCCAGTTAGCAAAAATATGTAAAGTTCATATTTTTACGCAACTTGATATCGATTGCTTAATGTGTATGTATCGAAAAATCGATTCTACACTTTAACTTAAGGATTGTTAAAGTGTTCCAAATACTCCGTCGCTATTGCTATAGGACAACCCTATGACAACTCCAATAACATCAAAAAGGCTAGTTAGCATTAATATGTAAAGTTCATATTTTTACGCAACTTGATATCGATTGCTTAGTGTGTATGTACCAAAAAATCGGTTCTACACCTTAATATAAGATTGTGAAATTGCTCCAAATACACTGTCCCTATGGCTATACGACAACTCTATGACAACTCCAATAACATCAAAACGGCTAGTTAGCATAAATATGCAAAGTTCATATTTTTACGCAACTTGATGTCGATTGCTTAATGTGTATGTAGCAAAAAATCGATTCTACACCTTAACTTAAGATTGTGAAATTGCTCCAAAGACACTGTCGTTATGGCTATACGACAACTCTATGAAAGCTCCAATAACATCAAAACGGCTAAATAGCATAAATATGTAAAGTTCATATTTTTACGCAAAGTGATATCGATTGCATAATGTGTATGTACCAAAATATCAATTCTACACCTTTATCTAAGATTGCAAAATTGTTCCAAATACCTTGTCGCTATGGCTATAGGACAACTCTATGAAAGCTCCAATAACATCAAAACGGCTAGTTAGCATAAATATGTAAAGTTCATATTTTTACGCAACTTGATATCGATTGCTTAAAATGTATGTACCAAAAATCAATTCTACACCTTAATTTAAGATTGTAAAGTTGTTCCAAATACACTGTCGTTATGGCTATACGACAACTCTATGACAACTCCAATAACATCAAAACGGCTAATTAGCATAAATATGTAAAGTCCATATTTTTACACAACTTGATATAGATTGCTTAATGTATATATATTTAAAAATCCATTCTGCACATTAATATAAGAATCTGGAATTGCTCCAAATACACTGTCATTATGGCAATACAAGAACTCTATGGCAACTCCATGACAACTCCAATAACATCAAAACGGCTAATTAACAGAAATATGTAAAGTTCATGTTTTTACGATACTTGATATCTACTGCTTAATGCGCATGTACCAAAAAATCACTTCTACACATTAATATAAGAGTGTGAGATTGCTCCAAATACACTGTCGTTATGGTTATACGACAACTCTATGACCACTCCAATAACATCAAAACGGCTAATTAGCATAAATATGTAAAGGTCATATTTTTACGCAACTTGGTACCGATTGCTTAATATATATGTACTAAAAAATCGATTTTACGCCTTAATATAAACTATTGAAATTGCTTCAAATACACTGTAGTTATGGCTACACGACAACTCATTGACAACTCCAATAACATCAAAACAGCTAATTAGCATAAATATGTAAAATTCATATTTTTACACAACTTGATATCGATTTCTTAATGTGTGTGTACTAAAAAATCGATTCTACACCTTAATATAAGATTGCGAAATTGCTCCAAATACACTGTCGTTTTGTTTATACGACAACTCTATGACAACTCCAATAACTTCAAAAGAGCTAATTAACAAAAATATGAAAAGTTCATATTTTTACGCAACTTGATATCGATTGCTTAATGTGTATGTACTAAAAAATCGATTCTAAACCTCAATATATAAGATTGTGAAATTTCTCCAAATACAACGTCGTTGTGGGTACACGACAACTCATTGACAACTCCAATAATATCAAAACGTCTATATAACGGAAATATGTAAATTTCATATTTTTACGCAACTTGATATCGATTGCTTATATAAATATGTAAAGTTCATATATTTACGCAACTTGATATCGGTTGCTTAATGTGTATGTACTGAAAAATCAATTCTACTCCTTAATATAAGATTGTGAAATTGCTCCAAATACAATCTCGTTATGGCTACACGACCACTCATTGAAAACTCCAATAACATCAAAACGGCTAATTAGTATAAATATGTAAAGTACATATTTTTACGCAACTTGATATCGATTGCTTAATGTGTATGTACTAAAAAATCGATTCTACACCTTAATATAAGATTGTGAAATTGATCCAAATACACTGTCGCTATGGCTATACGACAACTTCATGACAACT
>NW_024395481.1:0-1660 GCF_016617805.1 Bactrocera tryoni | reverse complement strand
TTAAATAAGTGAAGGAAATGATTTGAAGCAACACAATATCGGTTGCTAAATGTGTATATACAAGAAAGTCGACTTTATACCTAAATATAAGAATGTGGAATTCTCCAAATGCACTGCTTTATGGCTTTTTGTCCACTTAAGTAAGAAGAAGAAGGTTAGTTACCTTAAATAAGTGAAGGAAATGATTTGAAGCAACTCAATATCGGTTGCTAAGTGTGTATATACGAGAAAGTCGACTTTATACCACCTAAATATAAGAATGTGGAATTCACCAAAAGCACTGCTTTATGGCTTTAGATCCACTTCAGTAAGATGAAGAAGGTTAATTACCTTAAATAAGTGAAGGAAATGATTTGAAGCAACTCAATATCGATTGCTAAATGTGTATATACAAGAAACTCGACTTTTTACCTAAATGTAAGAATGTGGAATTCACCAAACGCACTGCTTTATGGCTTTAGATCCACTTCAGTAAGAAGAAGAAGGACAATTATCTTAAATAAGTGAAGGAAATGATTTGAAGCAACTCAATATCGATTGCTAAATGTGTACATACAAGAAAAGCGAATTTATACCTAAATATAAGATTGCGGAACTCACCAAATGCACTGCTTTATGGCTTTAGATCCACTTCAGTAAGATGAAGAAGGTTAATAACCTTAAATAAGTGAATGAAATAATTTGAAGCAACTCAATATCGGTTGCTAAGTGTGTATATACAAGAAACTCGACTTTTTACCTAAATATAAGAATGTGGAATTCACCAAATGCACTGCTTTATGGCTTAAGATCCACTTCAGTAAGATGAAGAAGGTTAATTATCTTAAATAAGTGAAGGAAATGATTTCAAGCAACTCAATGTCGGTTGCTAAGTGTGTATATACAAGAAACTCGACTTTATACCTAAATATAAGAATGTGGAATTCACCAAATGTACTGCGTTATGGCTTTAGATCCACTTCAGTAAAACGAAGAAGGTTAATTACCTTACATAAGTGAAGGAAATGAATTGAAGCAAATCAATATCGGTTGCTAAGTGTGTATATACAAGAAAATCGACTTTCTACCTAAATATAAGAATGTGGAATTCACCAAATGCACTGCTTTATGGCTTTAGATCCACATCAGTAAGATGACGAAGGATAATTATTTTAAATACGTGAAGGAAATGATTTGAAGCAACTCAATATCGATTGCAAAATGTGTACATACAAGAAAATCGTTTTTATACCTAACTACAAGATTGCGGAATTTTTACAAATGCACTGCGGTTATGGCTTTATGTCTACTTCAGTAAGAAGAAGAAGGTTAATTAAGTGAAGGAAATGATTTGAAACAACTCAATATCGGTTGCTAAGTGTGTATATACAAGCAAGTAGACTTTATACCTAAATATAAGAATGTGGAATTCGCCAAATGCACTGCTTTATGGCTTTAGATCCACTTCAGTGAGATGAAGAATGATAATTACCTTAAATAAGTAAAGGAAATGATTTGAAGCAACTCAATTACGGTTGCTAAGTGTGTATATACAAGAAAATCGAGTTTATACGTAAATATAAGATTGCGGAATTTTTACAAACGCACTGCCGTTATGGCTTTGTGTCAACTTCAGTAAGATGAGGAAGGTTAATTAACTAAAATAAGTGAAGGAAATGAT
>NW_024395480.1:0-4167 GCF_016617805.1 Bactrocera tryoni | reverse complement strand
TATACACATTTAGCAGCCGATATTGAACTGCCTTAAATCATTAATTCAACATCTTTAAGTCATTTTCCTTCTTCATCTTACTAAAGTTGACATAAAGCCATAAAGGCAGAGCATTTGGAAGAATTCGACAATCTTATATTCAGGTATAAAGTCGATTTTGGTGTACATACACATTAAGCAGTCGACATTGGGTTGCCTTAAATCATTCATTTAACATATTTAAGTTAATAAACCTTCTTCATCTTACTGAAGTTGACATAAAGCCATAACGGCTGGGCATTTGGATGACTTGGACAATCTTATATGCACGTATAAATTCGATGTAATTGTATTACACCTTTAGCAGTCGATACTGAGTTGCTTTAAATCATTCATTTAACACATTTAAGTTAATTAACCTTCTTCATCTTACTGAAGTTGACATAAAGCCATAACGGCAGATGACTTCGACAATCTTATATGCACGTATAAATTCGATTTTCTTGTATATACACATTTAGCAGTCGATATTGAGTTGCCATAAATCATTCATTTAACATATTAAAGTTAATTTACCTTCTTCATCTTACTAAAGTTGACATAAAGACATAACGGCAGATGACTTCGACAATCTTATATGCACGTATAAATTCGATTTTTTTGTATATACACATTTAGCAGCCGATAATGAATTGCTTTAAATCATTTATTTAACAATTTTAAGTCATTTTCCTTCTTCATCTTATTGAAATTGACATAAAGCCATAACGGCAGTGCATTTGGAAGAATTCGACAATCTTATATTCAGGTATAAAGTCCATTTTCTTGTATATACACATTAAGCAGTCGATATTGAACTGCCTTAAATCATTAATTCAACATCTTTAAGTCATTTTCCTTCTTCATCTTACTAAAGTTGACATAAAGCCATAAAGGCAGAGCATTTGGAAGAATTCGACAATCTTATATTCAGGTATAAAGTCGATTTTCTTGTATATACACATTTAGCAGCCGATATTGAACTGCCTTAAATCATTAATTCAACATCTTTAAGTCATTTTCCTTCTTCATCTTACTAAAGTTGACGTAAAGCCATAAAGGCAGAGCATTTGGAAGAATTCGACAATCTTATATTCAGGTATAAAGTCGATTTTCTTGTATATACACATTTAGCAGCCGATATTGAATTGCTTTAAATCATTTATTTAACATCTTTAAGTCATTTTCCTTCTTCATCTTATTGAAATTGGCATAGAGCCATAACGGCAGAGCATTTGGGAGAATTCGACAATCTTATATTCAGGTATGAAGTCGATTTTCTTGTATATACACATTAAGAAGTCGATATTGAGTTGCTTTAAATCATTAATTTAACATCTTTAAGTTAATTTACCTTCTTCATCTTACTGAAGTTGACATAAAGCCATAACGGCAGTGCATTTGGATGACTTCGCCAATCTTATATTCAGGTATGAAGTCGATTTTGGTGTACATACACATTTAGCAGTCGACATTGGGTTGCCTTAAATCATTCATTTAACATATTTAAGTTAATAAACCTTCTTCATCTTACTGAAGTTGTTATAAAGCCATAACGGCTGGGCATTTGGATGACTTGGACAATCTTATATGCACGTATAAATTCGATTTTCTTGTATATACACATTTAGCAGTCGATATTGAGCTGCTTCAAATCATTAATTTAACATCTTTAAGTTAATTTACCTTGTTCATCTTACTGAAGTTGACATAAGGCCATAACGGCAGTGCATTTGGAAGAATTCGCCAACCTTATATTCAGGTATGAAGTCGATTTTCTTGTATATACACATTTAACAGTCGATATTGAGTTGCCATAAATCATTCATTTAACATATTTAAGTTAATTTACTTTCTTCACCTTCCTGAAGTGGACATAAAGCCATAACGGCAGTGCATTTGGATGACTTCGACAATCTTATATGCACATATAAATTCGATTTTCTTGTATACACGCATTTAGCAGTCGATATTGAGTTGCCATAAATCATTAATTTAACATATTTAAGTTAATTAACTTTCTTCACCTTCCTGAAGTTGACATAAAGCCATAACGGCAGTGCATTTGGAAAAATTCGACAATCTTATATTCAGGTATAAATTCCATTTTCTTGTATATACACATTAAGCAGTCGATATTGAGTTGCTTTAAATCGTTAATTTAACATATTTAAGTTAATTTACCTTCTTCATCTTAGTGATGTTGATATAAAACCATAACGGCAGTGCATTTGGAAGAATTTGACATTCTTGTATTCAGTTATAAAGTCGGTTTTCTTGTATATACACATTTAGCAGTCGATATTGAGTTGCTTTGAATCATTAATTTAACATATTTAAGTGAATTAACCTTCTTCATCTTACTGAAGTTGACATAAAGCCATAACGACAGGTCATATGGATGACTTCGACAATCTTATATTCACGTATAAATTCGATTTAATTGTATATACACCTTTAGCAGTCGATACTGAGTTGCTTTAAAACATTAATTTAACACATTTAAGTTAATTAACCTTCTTCATCGTACTGAAGTTGTTATAAAGCCATAACGGCAGAGCATTAGGAAGAATTCGACAATCTTATATTCAGGTATAAAGTCCATTTTCTTGTATATACACATTAAGCAGTCGATATTGAGTTGCTTTAAATCATTAATTTAACATCTTTAAGTTAATTTACTTTCTTCATCTTACTGAAGTTGACATAAAGCCATGACGGCAGAGAATTTGGGAGTATTCGACAATCTTATATTCAGGTATAAAGTCGATTTTCTTGTATACACACATTAAGCAGTCGATATTAAGTTGCTTTACATCATTTACTTAACATCCTTAAGTCATTTTCCTTCTTCATCTTATTGAAATTGACATAAAGCCATAACGGCAGTGCATTTGGAAGAATTCGACAATCTTATATTCAGGTATAAAGTCGATTTTCTTGTATATACACATTTAGCAGTCGATACTGAGTTGCTTTAAATCATTAATTTAACACATTTAAGTTAATACACCTTCTTCATCTTATTGAAGTTGACATAAAGCCATAACGGCAGAGCATTTAGGAGAATTCGACAATCCTATATTCAGGTATAAAGTCGATTTTCTTGTATATACACATTAAGCAGTCGATACTGAGTGGCTTTAAATAATTAATTTAACATATCTAAGTTAATTTACTTTCTTCACCTTCCTGAAGTTGACATAAAGCCATAACGGCAGTGCATTTGGATGACCTCGTCAATCTTATATTCAGGTATGAAGTCGATTTTCGTATACATACACATTTAGCAGCCGACATTGAATTGCCTTAAATCATTAATTTAACATCTTTAAGTTAATTTACCTTCTTCATCTTACTGAAGTTGTTATAAAGCCATAACGGCAGTGCATTTGGAAGAATACGACAATCTTTTATTAAGGTATAAGGTCCATTTTCTTGTATATGCACATTAAGCAATCGATATTGAGTTGCTTTAAATCATTAATTTAACATCTTTAAGTTAATTTACCTTCTTCATCTTACTGAAGTTGACATAAAGCCATAACGGCAAAGCATTTGGGAGTATTCGACAATTTTACATTCAGGTATGAAGTCGATTTTCTTGTATATACACATTTAGCAATCGATATTGAGTTGCTTTAAATCATTTATTTAACATCTTTAAGTCACCTTCCTTCTTCATCTTATTGAAATTGACATAAAGCCATAACGGCAGTGCATTTGGAAGATTTCGACAAACTTATATTCAGGTATAAAGTCCGTTTTCTTTTATATACACATTAAGCAGTCGATATTGAGTTGCTTTAAATCATTAATTTAACATCTTTAAGTTAACTTACCTTCTTTATCTTACTGAAGTTGACATAAAGTCATAACGGCAGAGCATTTTAGAGTATTCGACAATCTTATATTCAGGTATAAAGTCAATTTTCTTGTATATACATATTTAGCAATCATTATTGAGTCGCTTTAAATCAATTATTTAACACCTTAAAGTCAGTTTCCTTATTCATCTTATTGAAATTGACATAAAGCCATAACGGCAGTGCATTTGGAAGAATTCGACAATTTTATATTCAGGTATAAAGTCCATTTTCTTGTATATACACATCAAGCAGTCGATATTGAGTTGCTTTAAATCATTAA
>NW_024395479.1:0-11969 GCF_016617805.1 Bactrocera tryoni | reverse complement strand
TATGGCTTCATGTCAACTTCGATAAGACGAAGAAGGCTAATTAACTTAAATTTTTGATGTTAGTGATTTGAAGCAACTCACTAATGACTCCTAAATGTGTATATACAAGAAAATCGACTTTATATCTGAACATAAGATACCGACTGCTTAAAGTGCATATACAAGAAAATCGACTTTATACCTGAATATGATATTGCCGAAATCTTCCAAATGCACTGCCGTTATGGCTTTATGTCAGCTTCGGTAAGATGAAGAAGCTTAATTAACTTAAATATGTTAAAATAATGATTTAAAGCAACTCAATATCGACTGCTGAATGTGTATATACACGAAAATCGACTTTATACCTGAACACAAGATTGTCGAATTCTTCCAAATGCCCTGACGTTATTGCTTTATGTCAACTTCGGTAAGATGAAGAAGGCTAATTAACTTAAATATGTTAAACTAATGACTTAAAGCAACTCAATATCGACTGCTTAATGTGTATATACAGCAAAATCGACTTTTTACCTGAATATGAGATTGTCGAATTCTTCCAAATGCACTGCCGTTATGGCTTTATGTCAATTTCAGAAAGATGAAGAAGGTTAATTAACTTAACTATGTGAAAGTTAATGATTTGAAGCAACTCAATACCGACTGCTTAAAGTGCATATACAAGAAAATCGACTTTATACCTAAATATGATATTGTCGAAATCGTCCAAATGCACTGCCGGTATGGCTTTATGTCAACTTCGTTAAGATGAAGAAGCTTAATTAACTTAACTGTGTTAAACTAATAATTTAGAGCAACTCAATATCGACTGCTAAATGCGCATGTACAAGAAAATCGACTTATAAATGAATAAAAGATTGTCGAATTCTTCCAAATGCGCTGCCGTTATGGCTTTATGTTAACTTTGGTAAGACGAAGGAAGCTAATTATCTTAAATATTTGATGTTGATTATTTGAAGCAACTCAATATCGACTGCTAAATGTGTATACACAAGAAAATCGATTTCATACCTGAATATAAGATTGTCTGATTCTTGCAAATGCACTGCCGTTGTGGCTTTATGTCAACTTCGGTAAGATGAGAAGGCTAATTAACTTAAATATGTTAAAATAATTATTTAAAGCAACTCAGTATCGACTGCTAAATATGTATATACAAGAAAACCGACTTTATACCTGAATATAAGATTATGGAATTCATCTAAATGCACTACCGTTATGGCTTTATGTAAACTTCAGCAAGATGAATAACGTTCATTAATTTAAATATATAACGTTAATGATTTAAGGCAACTCAATACCGACTGCTAAATGTGTATATACAAGAAAATTGACTTTATACCTGAATATGATATTGTCGAATTCTTCTGAATGCACTGCCGTTATGGCTTTATGTCAACTTCGGTAAGATGAAGAAGGTTAATTGACTTAAGTATGTTAAATTAATGATTTAAAGCAACTCAATATCGACTGCTGAATGTGTTTATACACGAAAATCGACTTTATACCTGAACACAAGATTGTCGAATTCTTCCAAATGCCCTGCCATTATGGCTTTATGTCAACTTTAGGAAGATGAAGAAGGCTAATTAACTTAAATATGTTAAACTAATGATTTAAAGCAACTCAATATCGACTGCTTAATGTGTATATACAGCAAAAGCGACTTTTTACCTGAATATGATATTGTCGAATTCTTCCGAATGCACTGCCGTAATGGCTTTTTGTCAACTTCGGTAAGATGAAGAAGGTTAATTGACTTGAGTATGTTAAATTAATGATTTAAAGCAACTCAGTATCGACTGCTAAATGTGTATATACAAGAAAATCGATTTTATATCTGAATATGAGATTGTCGAATTCTTCCAAATGCACTGCCGTTATGGTTTTATGTCAACTTCGGTAAGATGAAGAAGGTTATTGAACTTAAATATGTTAAACTAATGATTCACAGCAACTCATTATCGACTTCTAAATATGTATATACAAGAAAATCGACCTTATACCTGAACGTAAGATTATGGAATTCATCGAAATGCACTACCGTTATGGCTTTATGTAATCTTCAGCAAGATGAATAAGGTTCATTAACTTAAAAACATAACGTTAATCATTTAAAGCGGCTCAATACCCACTGCTAAATGTGTATATAAAAGAAAATCGGCTTTATACTTGAATATGATATTGTCGAATTCTTCCAAACGCATTGCGGTTATGGCTTTATGTCAACTTCGGTAAGATGAAGAAGGTTAATTGACTTAAATGTGTTAAAATAATGATTTAAAGCAACTCAATATCGACTGCTGAATGTGTATATACACGAAAATCGACTTTATACCTGAACACAAGATTGTCGAATTCTTCCAAATGCCCTGCCGTTATGGCTTTATGTCAACTTTAGAAAGATGAAGAAGGTTAATTAACTTAAATATGTTAAACTAATGATTTAAAGCAACTCAATATCGACTGCTAAATGTGTATATACAAAAAAATCGACTTTATACCTGAATATAAGATTGTCGAATTCTTCCAACTGCACTGCCGTTATGGCTTTATGTCAACTTCGGTAAGATGGAGAAGGTTAATTGACTTAAATATGTTAAACTGATGATTTAAAGCAGCTCAATATCGACTGCTAAATGTGTATATACAAAAAAATCGACTTTATACCTGAATATGAAATTGTCGAATTCTTCCAAATGCACTGCCGTTATGGCTTCATGTCAACTTCGATAAGACGAAGAAGGCTAATTAACTTAAATTTTTGATGTTAGTGATTTGAAGCAACTCATTAATGACTCCTAAATGTGTATATACAAGAAAATCGACTTTATATCTGAACATAAGATACCGACTGCTTAAAGTGCATATACAAGAAAATCGACTTTATACCTGAATACAAGATTGTCGAAATCTTCCAAATGCACTGCCGTTATGGCTTTATGTCAACTTCGGTAAGATGAAGCAGGTTAATTAAGTTAACTATGTGAAGCTAATGATTTAAGAAAACTCAATATCGACTGCTAACTGTGTATATACAAGAGGATCGACTTTATACCTGCACATAAAATTGTTGAATTCTTCCAAAGCACTGCCGTTATGGCTTTATGCCAACTTCAGTAAGATGAAGAAGGTTAATTAACTTAAATATGTGAAGTTAATGATTTGAAGGAACTCAATACCGACTGCTTAATGTGTATATACAAGAAAATCGACTTTACACCTGAACATAAAGTCGTCGAATTCTTCCAAATGCAATGCCGTTATGGTTTTATGTCAACTTCAGCAAGAAGAAGAGGGTTAATTAACTTAAATATTTGATGTTATTGACTTAAAGCAACTCAATATCGACTGCTTAAAGTAAGAAAATCGACTTTATACCTGAATACAAGATTGTCGAAATCTTCCAAATGCACTGCCGTTAAGGCTTTATGTCAACTTCGGTAAGATGGAGAAGGTTAATTGTCTTAAATATGCCAAAATAATGACTTGAAGCAACTCAATATCGAAAGCTGAATGTGTATATACAAGAAAATCGACTATACACCTGAACATAAGTTCGTCGAATTCTTCCAAATGCACTGCCGTTATGGCTTTATGTCAACTTCAGCAAGAAGAAGAGGGTTAATTAACTTAAATATTTGATGTTAATGACTTAAAGCAACTCAATATCGACTGCTTAAAGTGCGTATACAAGAAAATCGACTTTATACCTGAATACGAGATTGTCGAAATCTTCCAAATGCACTGCCGTTATGGCTTTATATCAACTTCGGTAAGATGAAGAAGGCTAATTAACTAAAATATGTTAAATTAATGATTTAAAGCAACTCAATATCGACTACTAAATGTTTATATACAAGAAAATCGATTTTATACCTGAATATGAAATTGTCGAATTCTTCCAAATGCACTGCCGTTATGGCTTTATGTCAACTTCGGTAAATATGTTAAAATAATGACTTAAAGCAACTCAATATCGACTGCTGAATGTGTATATACACGAAAATCGACTTTATACCTGAACATAAGATTGTCGAATTCTTCCAAATGCCCTGCCGTTATGGCTTTATGTCAACTTTAGAAGGATGAAGAAGGCTAACTAACTCAAATATGTGAGGGTAATGATTTGAAGCAACTCAATATCGACTGCTGAATGTGTATATACAAGAAAATCGACTTTATACCTGAATACAAGATTGTCGTAATCTTCCAAATGCACTGCCGTTATGGCTTTATGTCAACTTCGATTAGACGAAGAAGGCTAATTAACTTAAATATTTGATGCTAGTGATTTGAAGCAACTCAATGCCGACTGCTAAAAGTACGTTTGCAAGAAAATCGGTTTATACCTTAATAAAATATTCTCGAATTCTTCCAAATGCACTGCCGTTATGGCTTTCTGTCAACTTCGGTAAGATGAAGAAGGTTAATTAACTTAAATATGTTAAACTAATGATTTAAAGCAACTCAATATCGACTGCTTAATGTGTATATACAACAAAATTGTCTTTATACCTGAATATGAGATTGTCGAATTTTTCCAAATGCACTGCCGTTATGGCTTTATGTCAACTTCAGAAAGATGAAGAAAGTTAATTAACTTAAATATGTGAAGTTATTATGATTTGAAGGAACTCAATACCGACTGCTTAATGTGTATATACAATAAAATCGACTATACACCTGAACATAAGGTCGTCGAATTCTTCCAAATGCACTGCCGTTATGGCTTTATGTCAACTTCAGCAAGAAGAAGAGGGTTAATTAACTTAAATATTTGATGTTAATGACTTAAAGCAACTCAATATCGACTGCTTAAAGTGCGTATACAAGAAAATCGACTTTATACCTGAATACAAGATTGTCGAAATCTTCCAAATGCAATGCCGTTATGGCTTTATGTCAACTTCGGTAAGATAAAGAAGCTTAATTAACATAACTATGTTAAGCAACTCAATATCGACTGCTAAATGTGTATATACAACAAAATTGACTTTATACCTAAATATGAGAATGTCGAATTCTTCCAACTGCACTGCCGTTATGGCTTTATGTCAACTTCAGTAAGATGAAGAATGCAAATTAACTTAAATACATATGTTAAATTAATAATATAACGTTAAATTAATGATTTAAAAAACTCAATACGAAGAAGCTTAATTAACATAACTATGTTAAGCAACTCAATATCGACTGCTAAATGTGTATATACAACAAAATCGACTTTATACCTAAATATGAGAATGTCGAATTCTTCCAACTGCACTGCCGTTATGGCTTTATGTCAACTTCAGTAAGATGAAGAATGCAAATTAACTTAAATACATATGTTAAATTAATAATATAACGTTAAATTAATGATTTAAAAAACTCAATACCAAATGCACTGCCGTTATGGCTTTATGTCAACTTCGGTAAGATGAAGAAGTTTAATTAACTTAACTATGTTAAGCAACTCAATATCGACTGCTAAATGTGTATATACAACAAAAGCGACTTTATACCTGAATATAAGATTGTCGAAATCTTCCAAATGCACTGCCGTTATGGCTTTATGTCAACTTCGGTAAGATAAAGAAGCTTAATTAACTTAACTATGTTTAATTAATGATTTACGGCAACTCAATATCGACTGCTGAATGTGTTTATACACGAAAATCGACTTTATACCTGAACACAATATTGTCGAATTCTTCCAAATGCCCTGCCGTTATGGCTTTATGTCGTCTTTAGAAAGATGAAGAAGTTAATTAACTTAAATATGTTAAACTAGTGATTAAAAGCAACTCAAGATCGACTGCTAAATGTGTATATACAACAAAATCGACTTTATCCCTGAATATGAGATTGTCGAATTCTTCCAATTGCCCTGCCGTTATGGCTTTATGTAAACTTCGGTAAGATGAAGAAGGCTAATTAACTCAAATATTTGATGTTAATTATTTGAAGCAACTCAGTTCCGACTGCTAAAAGAGTATACACAAGAGGGTAATTAACTTAAATATGTTAAACTAATGATTTAAAGCAACTCAATATCGACTGCTAAATGTGTATATACAAAAAAATCGACTTTATACCTGAATATGAGATTGTCGAATTCTTCCAAATGCACTGCCGTTATGGCTTTATGTAAACTTCGGTAAGATGAAGAAGCGTAATTAACTTAATAATGCTAAACAATTGATTAAAAGCAACTCAATATCGACTGCTAAATGCGCATGTACAAGAAAATCGACTTTATATCTGAACATAAGATTGTCGAGTTCTTTCAAATGCACTGACGTTATTGCCTTATGTAACTTCAGTAAGATGAAGAAGGCTAACTAACTCAAATATTTGCTGGTAATGATTTGAAGCAACTCAATACGGACTGCTTAAAGTGCGTAAGTAAAAAAATCGACTCTATACCTGAATATAAGATTGTCGAAATCTTCCAAATGCACTGCCGTTATGGCTTTATGTAAACTTCGGTAAGATAAAAAAGCTTAATTAACTTAACTATATTAAACTAATGATTTAGAGCACCTCAATATCGACTACTCAATGCGCATGTACAAGAAAATCGACTTTATACCTGAATATAAGATTGTCGAATTCTTCCAAATGCACTGCCGTTGTGGCTTTATGTCAACTTCGGTAAGATGAAGAAGCTTAATTAACTTAACTATGTTAAACTAATGATTTAGAGCAACTCAATATCGACTGCTAAATGTGTATACACAAAAAAACCGACTTTATACCTGAATATGAGATTGTCGAATTCTTCCAAATGCACTGCCGTTATGGCTTTATGTAAACTTCGGTAAGATGAAGAAGCTTAATTAACTTAAAAATGTTAAACAATTGATTTGAAGCAACTCAATATCGACTGCTAAATATGTATATACAACAAAATCGACTTTATACCTGAATATAAGATTGTCGAATTCTTCCAAATGCACTGCCGTTACGGCTTCATGTCAACTTCGATAAGACGAAGAAGGCTAATTAACTTAAATATTTGATGTTAGTGGTAAGATGAAGAAGCCTAATTAACTTAAATACTTTAAACTAATAATTTAAAGCAACTCAATATCGACTGCTAAATGTGTATTTACAACAAAATCGACTTTATACCTGAATATGAGAATGTCGAATTCTTCCAAATGCACCGCCGTTATGGCTTTATGTAAACTTCGGTAAGATGAAGAAGCTTAATTAACTTAAATATGTTAAACCAATGATTAAAACCAACTCAATATCGACTGCTAAATGTGCATTTACAACAAAATCGACTTTATACCTGAATATGAGAATGTCGAATTCTTCCAAATGCACTGCCGTTATGGCTTTATGTAAACTTCGGTAAGATGAAGAAGGCAAATTAACTAAAATATGTTAAATTAATGATTTAAAGCAACTCAATATCGACTGCTTAATGTGTATATACAAGAAAATCGACTTTATACCTGATAATGAGAATGTCGAATTCTTCCAAATGCACTGCCGTTATGGCTTTATGTAAACTTCGGTAAGATGAAGAAGTTTAATTTACTTAAATATGTTAAACCAATGATTAAAAGCAACTCAATATCGACTGCTAAATGTGTATTTACGACAAAATCGACTTTATACCTGAATATGAGAATGTCGAATTCTTCCAAATGCACTGCCGTTATGGCTCTATGTAAACTTCGGTAAGATGAAGAAGGCTAATTTACTAAAATATGTTAAATTAATGATTTAAAGCAACTCAATATCGACTGCTAAATGTGTATATACAAGAAAATCGACATTGTACCTAAATATAAGATTGTCGAATTCTTCCAAATGCATTGCGGTTATGGCTTTATGTCAACTTCAGCAAGAAGAAGAGGGTTAATTAACTTAAATATTTGATGTTAATGTCTTAAAGCAACTCAATATCGACTGCTTTAAGTGCGTATACAAGAAAATCGACTTTATACCTGAATACAAGATTGTCGAAATCTTCCAAATGCACTGCCGTTATGGCTTTATGTCAACTTCGGTAAGAGGAAGCAGGTTAATTAAGTTAACTATGTGAAGCTAATGATTTAAGAAAACTCAATATCGACTGCTAACTGTGTATATACAAGAGGATCGACTTTATACCTGCACATAAAATTGTTGAATTCTTCCAAAGCACTGCCGTTATGGCTTTATGCCAACTTCAGTAAGATGAAGAAGGTTAATTAACTTAAATATGTGAAGTTAATGATTTGAAGGAACTCAATACCGACTGCTTAATGTGTATATACAAGAAAATCGACTTTACACCTGAACATAAAGTCGTCGAATTCTTCCAAATGCAATGCCGTTATGGTTTTATGTCAACTTCAGCAAGAAGAAGAGGGTTAATTAACTTAAATATTTGATGTTATTGACTTAAAGCAACTCAATATCGACTGCTTAAAGTAAGAAAATCGACTTTATACCTGAATACAAGATTGTCGAAATCTTCCAAATGCACTGCCGTTAAGGCTTTATGTCAACTTCGGTAAGATGGAGAAGGTTAATTGTCTTAAATATGCCAAAATAATGACTTGAAGCAACTCAATATCGAAAGCTGAATGTGTATATACAAGAAAATCGACTATACACCTGAACATAAGTTCGTCGAATTCTTCCAAATGCACTGCCGTTATGGCTTTATGTCAACTTCAGCAAGAAGAAGAGGGTTAATTAACTTAAATATTTGATGTTAATGACTTAAAGCAACTCAATATCGACTGCTTAAAGTGCGTATACAAGAAAATCGACTTTATACCTGAATACGAGATTGTCGAAATCTTCCAAATGCACTGCCGTTATGGCTTTATATCAACTTCGGTAAGATGAAGAAGGCTAATTAACTAAAATATGTTAAATTAATGATTTAAAGCAACTCAATATCGACTACTAAATGTTTATATACAAGAAAATCGATTTTATACCTGAATATGAAATTGTCGAATTCTTCCAAATGCACTGCCGTTATGGCTTTATGTCAACTTCGGTAAATATGTTAAAATAATGACTTAAAGCAACTCAATATCGACTGCTGAATGTGTATATACACGAAAATCGACTTTATACCTGAACATAAGATTGTCGAATTCTTCCAAATGCCCTGCCGTTATGGCTTTATGTCAACTTTAGAAGGATGAAGAAGGCTAACTAACTCAAATATGTGAGGGTAATGATTTGAAGCAACTCAATATCGACTGCTGAATGTGTATATACAAGAAAATCGACTTTATACCTGAATACAAGATTGTCGTAATCTTCCAAATGCACTGCCGTTATGGCTTTATGTCAACTTCGATTAGACGAAGAAGGCTAATTAACTTAAATATTTGATGCTAGTGATTTGAAGCAACTCAATGCCGACTGCTAAAAGTACGTTTGCAAGAAAATCGGTTTATACCTTAATAAAATATTCTCGAATTCTTCCAAATGCACTGCCGTTATGGCTTTCTGTCAACTTCGGTAAGATGAAGAAGGTTAATTAACTTAAATATGTTAAACTAATGATTTAAAGCAACTCAATATCGACTGCTTAATGTGTATATACAACAAAATTGTCTTTATACCTGAATATGAGATTGTCGAATTTTTCCAAATGCACTGCCGTTATGGCTTTATGTCAACTTCAGAAAGATGAAGAAAGTTAATTAACTTAAATATGTGAAGTTATTATGATTTGAAGGAACTCAATACCGACTGCTTAATGTGTATATACAATAAAATCGACTATACACCTGAACATAAGGTCGTCGAATTCTTCCAAATGCACTGCCGTTATGGCTTTATGTCAACTTCAGCAAGAAGAAGAGGGTTAATTAACTTAAATATTTGATGTTAATGACTTAAAGCAACTCAATATCGACTGCTTAAAGTGCGTATACAAGAAAATCGACTTTATACCTGAATACAAGATTGTCGAAATCTTCCAAATGCAATGCCGTTATGGCTTTATGTCAACTTCGGTAAGATAAAGAAGCTTAATTAACATAACTATGTTAAGCAACTCAATATCGACTGCTAAATGTGTATATACAACAAAATTGACTTTATACCTAAATATGAGAATGTCGAATTCTTCCAACTGCACTGCCGTTATGGCTTTATGTCAACTTCAGTAAGATGAAGAATGCAAATTAACTTAAATACATATGTTAAATTAATAATATAACGTTAAATTAATGATTTAAAAAACTCAATACCAAATGCACTGCCGTTATAGCTTTATGTCAACTTCGGTAAGATGAAGAAGTTTAATTAACTTAACTATGTTAAGCAACTCAATATCGACTGCTAAATGTGTATATACAACAAAAGCGACTTTATACCTGAATATAAGATTGTCGAAATCTTCCAAATGCACTGCCGTTATGGCTTTATGTCAACTTCGGTAAGATAAAGAAGCTTAATTAACTTAACTATGTTAAATTAATGATTTACGGCAACTCAATATCGACTGCTGAATGTGTTTGTACACGAAAATCGACTTTATACCTGAACACAATATTGTCGAATTCTTCCAAATGCCCTGCCGTTATGGCTTTATGTCGTCTTTAGAAAGATGAAGAAGTTAATTAACTTAAATATGTTAAACTAGTGATTAAAAGCAACTCAAGATCGACTGCTAAATGTGTATATACAACAAAATCGACTTTATCCCTGAATATGAGATTGTCGAATTCTTCCAAATGCCCTGCCGTTATGGCTTTATGTAAACTTCGGTAAGATGAAGAAGGCTAATTAACTCAAATATTTGATGTTAATTATTTGAAGCAACTCAGTTCCGACTGCTAAATGAGTATACACAAGAGGGTAATTAACTTAAATATGTTAAACTAATGATTTAAAGCAACTCAATATCGACTGCTAAATGTGTATATACAAAAAAATCGACTTTATACCTGAATATGAGATTGTCGAATTCTTCCAAATGCACTGCCGTTATGGCTTTATGTAAACTTCGGTAAGATGAAGAAGCGTAATTAACTTAATAATGCTAAACAATTGATTAAAAGCAACTCAATATCGACTGCTAAATGCGCATGTACAAGAAAATCGACTTTATATCTGAACATAAGATTGTCGAGTTCTTTCAAATGCACTGACGTTATTGCCTTATGTAACTTCAGTAAGATGAAGAAGGCTAACTAACTCAAATATTTGCTGGTAATGATTTGAAGCAACTCAATACGGACTGCTTAAAGTGCGTAAGTAAAAAAATCGACTCTATACCTGAATATAAGATTGTCGAAATCTTCCAAATGCACTGCCGTTATGGCTTTATGTAAACTTCGGTAAGATAAAAAAGCTTAATTAACTTAACTATATTAAACTAATGATTTAGAGCACCTCAATATCGACTACTCAATGCGCATGTACAAGAAAATCGACTTTATACCTGAATATAAGATTGTCGAATTCTTCCAAATGCACTGCCGTTGTGGCTTTATGTCAACTTCGGTAAGATGAAGAAGCTTAATTAACTTAACTATGTTAAACTAATGATTTAGAGCAACTCAATATCGACTGCTAAATGTGTATACACAAAAAAACCGACTTTATACCTGAATATGAGATTGTCGAATTCTTCCAAATGCACTGCCGTTATGGCTTTATGTAAACTTCGGTAAGATGAAGAAGCTTAATTAACTTAAAAATGTTAAACAATTGATTTGAAGCAACTCAATATCGACTGCTAAATATGTATATACAACAAAATCGACTTTATACCTGAATATAAGATTGTCGAATTCTTCCAAATGCACTGCCGTTACGGCTTCATGTCAACTTCGATAAGACGAAGAAGGCTAATTAACTTAAATATTTGATGTTAGTGGTAAGATGAAGAAGCCTAATTAACTTAAATACTTTAAACTAATAATTTAAAGCAACTCAATATCGACTGCTAAATGTGTATTTACAACAAAATCGACTTTATACCTGAATATGAGAATGTCGAATTC
>NW_024395478.1:0-4270 GCF_016617805.1 Bactrocera tryoni | reverse complement strand
GATATTGAGTTGCCTTAAATCATTAAATTAACATATTTAAGTTTACTTACCTTCCTCATCTTACTGAAGTTGACATAAAGCCATAACGGCAGTGCATTTGGAATAATTCGACATTCTTATATTCAGGTATAAAATCGATTTTCTTGTATATACACATTTAGCAGTCGATATTGAGTTGCTTTAAATCATTAATTTAACACATTAAAGATAGTTAACCTTCCTCACCTTACTGAAGTTGACATAAAGCTATAACAGCATGCATTTGGAATGATTCGACATTCTTATATTCAGGTATAAAATCGAATATCATATTTATACACATTTAGCAATCGATATTGAGTTACTTCAAATCATTAATTTAATATATTTAAGTTAATCAACCTTCCTTATCTTACTGAAGTTGACATAAAGCCATAACGGCAGTGCATTTGGAATAATTCGACATTCTTATTTTCAGGTATAAAATCGATTTTCTTGTATACACACATTTAGCAGTTGATATTGAGTTGCATTAAATCATTAATTTAACATATTTTAGTTAATTAAACTTCCTTATCTTACTGAAGTTGACATAAAGCCATAACGGCGGTGCATTTGGAAGAATTCGGCATTCTTATATTTTGGTATAAAGTCTTTATTCAGTTGTTTTAAATCATTAATTTAACACATTAAAGTTAATTAATCTTCCTCACCTAACTGAAGTTGACATAAAGCCGTAACGGCAGTGCATTTGGAATACTTCGACATTCTTATATTTAGGTATAAAGTCGATTTTCTTGTATATACACATTTAGCAGTCGATATTGAGTTGCTTTAAATCATTAAAATAACATATTTAAGTTAATTTACCTTCCTCATCTTACTGAAGTTGACATAAAGCCATAACGGCATGCATTTGGAATAAATTGACATTCTTATATTCAGGTATAAAAACGATTATCTTATATATACACATTTAGCAATCGATATTGAGTTACTTAAAATCATTAATTTAACATATTTAAGTTAATTTACCTTCCTCATCTTACTGAAGTTGACATAAAGCCATAACGGCAGTGCATTTGGAATAACTCGACATTCTTATTTTCAGGTATAAAATCGATTTTCATGTATATACACATTTAGCAGTCGATATTGAATTGCCTTAAATCACTAATTTAATATATTTAAGTTAATTATGCTTCTTCATCTTACCGAAGTTGACATAAAGCCATAACGGCAGTTCATTTGGATGAATCCGACATTCTTATATTCAGGTATAAAGTCGATTTTCTTGTATATACACATTTAGCAGTTGATATTGAGTTGCTTTAAATCATTAATTTAACATATTTAAGTTAATTAAACTTCCTTATCTTACTGAAGTTGACATAAAGCCATAACGGCAGTGCATTTGGAAGAATTCTGCAATCTTATATTCAGGTATAAAGTCGATGTTCTTGTATATACACATTTAGCAGTCGATATTGAATTGCCTTAAATCATTAACATATTTGAGTTAATTAAACTTCCTTATCTTACTGAAGTTGACATAAAGCCATAACGGCAGGGCATTTGGAAGAATTCGACATTCTAATATTCAGGTATAAAGTCGATGTTCTTGTATATACACACTTAGCAGTCGATATTGGGTTGCTTTAAATCATAAATTTAACACATTAAAGTTAATTAACCTTTCTCACCTTACTGAAGTTGACATAAAGCCGTAACGGCACTGCATTTCGAAAAATTCGACATTCTTGTATTTAGGTATAAAGTCGATTTTCTTGTATATACACATTTAGCAGTCGATATTGAGTTGCTTTAAATCACTAATTTAACATATTTAATTTAATTAACTTTCTTTATCTTAACGAAGTTGACATAAAGCCATAACGGCAGTGCATTTGGAAGAATTCGACATTCTTATATTCAGGTATAAAGTCGATTTTCTTTCATATACATACACACTTAGCAGTCGATATTGAGTTGCCTTAAATCATTAATTTAACATATTTAATTTAATTAGCTTTCTTCATCTTAACGAAGTTGACATAAAGCCATAACGGCAGTGCATTAGGAATAATTTGACAATCTTATATTCAGGTATAAAATCGATTTTCTTGTATATACACATTTAGCAATCGATATTGAGTTACTTCAAATCATTAATTTAATATATTTAAGTTAATTATGCTTCTTCATCTTACCGAAGTTGACATAAAGCCATAACGGCAGTTGATTTGTAAGAATCCGACAATCTTATATTCAGGTATAAAGTCGATTTTCTTGTATATACACATTTAGCAGTTGATATTGGGTTGCTTTAAATCAATAATTTAACATATTTAAGCTAATTAAACTTCCTTATCTTACTGAAGTTGACATAAAGCCATGACGGCAGTGCATTTAGAAGAATTGGACATTCTTATATTCAGGTATAAAGTCGATTTTCTTGTATATACACATTTAGCAGTCGATATTGAATTGCCTTAAATCATTAATTTAACATATTTAAGTTATATTATGCTTCTTCCGCTTACTGAAAATCACATAAAGCCATAACGGCACTGCATCCGGAAAAATTCGACATTCTTGTATTTAGGTATAAAGTCGATTTTCTTGTAGATACACATTTAGCAGTCGATATTGAGTTGCTTTAAATCAATAATTTAACATATTTAAGTTAATTTACCTTCCTCATCTTACTGATGGTGATATAAAGCCATAACGACAGTGCATTTAGAAGAATTGGACATTCTTATATTCAGGTATAAAGTCGATGTTATTGTATATACACATTTAGCAGTCGATATTGAATTGCCTAAAATCATTAATTTAACATATTTGAGTTTATTATGCTTCTTCATCTTACTGAAAATGACATAAAGCCATAACGGATATGCATTTGGAATAATTCGACATTCTTATATTCAGGTATTAAATCGATTTTCTTGTATATACACATTTAGCAGTTGATATTGAGTTGCTTTAAATCATTAATTTAACATATTTAAGTTAATTTACCTTCCTCATCTTGCTGAAGTTGACATAAAGCCATAACGGCAGTGCATTTGGAATAATTCGGCATTCTTATATTTAGGTATAAAGTCGATTTTCTTGTAGATACACATGTAGCAATCGATATTGAGTTACTTCAAATCATTAATTTAATATATTTAAGTTAATTAACCTTCCTCATTTTACCGAAGTTGACATAAAGCCATTACGGCAGTTCATTTGGAAGAATCCGGCAATCTAATAAACAGGTATAGAGTCGATTTTCTTGTATATACACATTTAGCAGTTGATATTGAGTTGCTTTAAATCATTAATTTAACATATTTAAGTTAATTAAACTTCCTTATCTTACTGAAGTTGCGTAAAGCCATAACGGCACTGCATCTGGAAAAATTCGACATTCTTGTATTTAGGTATAAAGTCGATTTTCTTGTAGATACACATTTAGCAGTCGATATTGAGTTGCTTTAAATCATAAATTTAACACATTAAAGTTAATTACCCTTTCTCACCTTACTGAAGTTGACATAAAGCCGTAACGGCAGTGCATTTGGAATAATTCGACATTCTTATTTTCAGGTATAAAATCGATTTTCTTGTATATACACATTTAGCAGTCGATATTGAGTTGCTTTAAATCATTAATTTAACATATTTAAGTTAATTAACTTTCTTTATCTTAACGAAGTTGACATAAAGCCATAACGGCAGTGCATTTGGAATAATTCGGCATTCTTATATTTTAGTATAAAGTCGATTTTCTTGTAGATACACATTTAGCAATCGATATTAAGTTACTTCAAATCATTAATTTAATATATTTAAGTTAATTAACCTTCCTCATTTTACCGAAGTTGACATAAAGCCATTACGGCAGTTCATTTGGAAGAATCCGGCAATCTAATAAACAGGTATAAAGTCGATTTTCTTGTATATACACATTTAGCAGTTGATATTGAGTTGCTTTAAATCATTAATTTAACATATTTAAGTTAATTAAACTTCCTTATCTTACTGAAGTTGACATAAAGCCAAAACGGCAGGGCATTTGGAAGAACTCGACATTCTAATATTCAGGTATAAAGTCGATGTTCTTGTATATACACACTTAGCAGTCGATATTGAGTTGCTTTAAATCATAAATTTAACACATTAAAGTTAATTAACCTTTCTCACCTTACTGAAGTTGACATAAAGCCGTAACGGCACTGCATTTGAAAAAATTCGACATTCTTGTATTTAGGTATAAAGTCGATTTTCTTGTAGATAC
>NW_024395477.1:0-12232 GCF_016617805.1 Bactrocera tryoni | reverse complement strand
ATTTCACAAGCCTATATTAGGATGTAAAATTGTTTTTTGGTACATGCGCATTAAGCAATCGATATCAAGTTTCGTAAAAATATCAACTTTACATATTTCTGTTAATTAGCCGTTTTGATGTTATTGGAGTTGTCATAGAGTTGTCGTATAGCCATAACGACATTGTATTTGGAGCAATTTCGCAATCTTATATTAAGGTGTAGGATTGATTTTTTGGTGCATGCACATTAAGCAATCGATATCAAGTTGCGTAAAAATATGAACTTTACATATTTATGCTAATTAGTCGTTTTGACGTCTTTGGAGTTGTCAATGAGTTGTCGTATAGCAATAACGACATTGTATTTGGAGCAATTTCACAGTCTTATATTAAGGCGTAGAATTGATTTTTCAGTACATACACATTAAGCAATCGATATCAAGTTGCGTAAAAGTGTGAACTTTACATATTTCTGTTAATTAGCCGTTTTGATGCTATCGGAGTTGTCATAGAGTTGTCGTATAGCCACAACGACAGTGTATTTGAAGCAATTTCGCGATCTTATATTAAGATGTAGAATTGTTTTTTTTACATGCACATTAAGCAATCGATTTCAAGTTGCGTAAAAATTTGAACGTTACATATTTATGCTAATTAGTCGTTTTGATGTCTTTGGAGTTGTCAATGAGTTGTCGTATAGCCATAACGACATTGTATTTGGAGCAATTTCACAATCTTATATTAAGGCGTAGAATTGATTTTTTTGTACATGCACATTAAGCAATCGATATCGAGTTGTGTAAATATATGAACTTTACATATTTATATAAGCAATCGATATCCAGTTGTGTAAAAATATGAATTTTACATATTTAAACTAATTAGCCGTTTTGAAGTTATTAGAGTTGTCGTAGAGTTTTCGCTTAGCCATATCGATAGTGTACTGTAGTGTGTAGTGTAGTGTAGTGTGTTGAATTGATTTTTTGGTACATATACATTAAGCAATCGATATCAAGTTGTGTATAAATATGAACTTTACATATTTCTGTTAATTAGCCGTTTTGATGTTATTGGAGTTGTCAAGGAGTTGTCGTATAGCCATAACGACATTGTATTTGGAGCAATTTCACAATCTTATATTAAGGTGTAGAATTGATTTTTCAGTACATACACATTAAGCAATCGATATCAAGTTGCGTAAAAATATTAACTTTACATATTTATGTTAATTAGCCGTTTTGATGTTATTGGAGTTGTCATAGAGTTGTCGTATAGCCACAACGACAGTGTATTTGAAGCAATTTCACGATCTTATATAAAGGTGTAAAATTGATATTTTGGTACATGCACATTAAGCAATCGATATCAAGTTGTGTAAAAATATGGACTTTACATATTTATTGTAATTAGCCGTTTTGAAGTTATTGGAGCCGTCGTATAGCCATAAAAACATTGTATTTGGAGCAATTTTACAATTTATATTAAGGTGTAGAATTGATTTTTCAGTACATACACTTTAAGTAATCGATATCAAGTTGCGTAAATATATGAACTTCACCTATTTATGCTAATTAGCCGTTTTGATGTTATTGGAGTTGTCAATGAGTTGTCGAGTAGCCTAAACAACATTGTATTTGGAGCAATTTCGCAATCTTATATTAAGGTGTAGAATTGATTTTCCAGTACATACACATTAATCAATCGATATCAAGTTGCGTAAATATATGAACTTTACATATTTATATAAGAAATCGATATCAAGTTGCGTAAAAATATGAAATTCACATATTTAAACTAATTAGCCGTTTTGAAGTTATTGGAGTTGTCATAGAGTTTTCGCATAGACATATCGATAGTGTACTTGGAGCAATTTCTCATTCTTATGTTAAGGTGTTGAATTGATTTTTTGGTACATATACAGTAAGTAGTCGATATCAAGTTGCGTAAATATAAGAACTTGACCTATTTTTGCTAATTAGCCGTTTTGATGTAATTGGAGTTGTCAATGAGTTGTCGAATAGCCACAACGACAGTGTATTTAAAGCAATTTCAATATCTTGTATTGAGGTGTAAAATTGATTTTTTGGTACATACACATTAAGCAATCGATATCAAGTTGTGCACAAATACGGACTTTACATATATATGCTAATTAGCCGTTTTGAAGTTATTGGAGTTGTCGTATAGCCATAACGACAGCGTATTTGGAACAATTTCACAATCTTATATTAAGGTGGAGAATTGATTTTTCAGTACATACACTTTAAGCAACCGATATCAAGTTGCGTAAAAATATTAACTTTACATATTTATGTTAATTAGCCGTTTTGATGTTATTGAAGTTGTCATAGAGTTGTCGTATAGCCACAACGACAGTGTATTTGAAGCAATTTCGCGATCTTCTATTAAGGAGTAAAATTGATATTTTGATACATACACATTAAGCAATCGATATCAAGTTGTGTAAAAGTATGAACTTTACATATTTCTGTGAATTAGCCGTTTTGAAGTTTTTGGAGTTGTCGTGGAGTTGTCGTATAGCCATAACGACATTGTATTTGGAGCAATTTCGCGATCTTATATTAAGATGTAGAATTGTTTTTTGTACATGCACATTAAACAATCGATTTCAAGTTCCGTAAAAATATGAACTTTACATATTTATGCTAATAAGCCTTCTTGATGTTATTGGAGTTGTCACAGAGTTGTCGTATAGCCATAATGACAGTGTATTTGAAGCAATTTCAATATCTTATATTAAGGTGTGAAATCGATTTTTTAGTACATATACATTAAGCAATCGATATCAAGTTGTGTGAAAATATGAACTTTACATATCTATGCTAATTAGAAGTTTTGATGTTATTAGAGTTGTCGTATAGCCATAACGACATTGTATTTGGAGCAACTTCACAATCTTATATTTAGGTTTAGAATTAATTTTTGTACATACACATTAAGCAGTCGATGTCAAGGTGCGTAAAAATATGAACTTTACATAGTTATGCTAATTAGCCGTCTTGATGTTATTGGAGTTGTCACAGAGTTGTCGTATAGCCATAATGACAGTGTATTTGAAGTAATTTCAATATCTTATATTAAGGTGTAGAATCGATTTTTTAGTAGATACACATTAAGCAACCGATAGCAAGTTGCGTAAAAATACAGACTTTACATATTTATGCTAATTAGCCGTCTTGATGTTATTGGAGTTGTCACAGAGTTGTCGTATAGCCATAATGACAGTGTATTTGAAGTAATTTCAATATGTTATATTAACGTGTGAAATCGATTTTTTAGTACATATACATTAAGCAATCGATATCAAGTTGCGTAGAAATATGAACTTTACATATTTATGCTAATTAGCCGTTTTGATGTTATTGGAGCTGTCATAGAGTTGTCGTTTAGCCATAACGACAGTGTATTTGGAGCAGCTTCACAATCTTATATTTAGGTTTAGAATTAATTTTTGCACACACACATTAAGCAGCCGATGTCAAGGTGCGTAAAAATATGAACTTTACATATTTCTCTTAATTAGCCGTTTTGATGTTATTGGAATTGTCATGGAGTTGTCCTAGAGTTGTTGTATTCCCTTACTGGCAGTGTATTTAGAGCAATTTCACAATCTTATATTAAGGTGTAGAATTGATTTTTCAGTACATACACATTAATCAATCGATATCATGTTGCGTAAATATATGAACTTTACATATTTCTTTTAACTAGCCGTTTTAATTTTATTGGAGTTGTCATAGAGTGTTCGTGTTGCCATAACGACAATGTATTTGGAGCAATTTCACAAGCTTATATTAAGGTGTAGAATCGATTCTTTAGTACATGCACATTAAGCAACCGATATCAAGTTTCGTAAAAATATGGACTTTACATATTTATGCTAATTAGCCGTCTTGATGTTAGTGGAGTTGTCACAGAGTTGTCGTATAACCAAAATGACAGTGTATTTAAAGTAATTTCAATATCTTATATTAAAGTGTAAAATGGATTTTTTAGTACATATACTTTAAGCAATCGATATCATGTTGCTTAGAAATATGAACTTCACATATTTATGATAATTAGCCGTTTTGATGTTATTGGAGTTGTCATAGAGTTGTCGTATAGCCATAACGACATTGTATTTGGAGCAATTTCACAATCTTATATTTAGGTTTAGAATTATTTTTTGTACATACACATTAAGCAACCGATATCAAGTTGCGTAAAAATATGGACTTTACATATTTATGCTAATTAGCCGTCTTGATGTTATTGGAGTTGTCACAGAGTTGTCGTATAGCCATAATGACAGTGTATTTGAAGTAATTTCAATATCTTATATTAAGGTGTAAAATCGATTTTTTGGAACATATACTTTAAGCAATCGATATCAAGTTGCGTAGAAATATGATCTTCACATATCTATGCTAATTAGCCGTTTTGATGATATTGGAGTTGTCATAGAGTTGTCGTATATCCATAACGACAGTGTATTTGGAGCAATTCCACAAGCTCATATTATGTTGTAGAATATTTTTTTTGGTACATGCACATTAAGCAATCGATATCAAGTTGCGTAAAAATATGAACTTTACATATTTATGCTAATTAGCCGTTTGTATGTTATTGGAGTTGTCAATGAGTTGTCGAATAGCCACAACAACAGTGTATTTAAAGCAATTTCGCGATCTTATATTGAGGTGTAGAATTAATTTGTGTACATACACATTAAGCAATCGATGTCAAGTTGCGTAAAAAATGAACTTTACATATTTCTTTTAACTAGCCGTTTTGATGTTACTGGAATTGTCATGGAGTTGTCCTAGAGTTGTTGTATTCCCATAATGGCGGTGTATTTGGAACAATTTCACAATCTTATATTGAGGTGTAGAATTGATTTTTCAATACATACACATTAATCAATCGATATCAAGTTGCTATAAAAAAATGTAAAATATATGAACTTCACATATTTATATAAGCAATCGATATCAAGTTGCGTAAAAATATGAATTTTACATATTTAAACTAATTGGCCGTTTTGAAATTATTGGAGTTGTCATAGAGTTTTCGCATAGCTATATCGATAGTGTACTTGGAGCAATTTCTCATTCGTATATTAAGGTGTTGAATTGATTTTTTGGTACATATACATTAAGTAATCGATATCAAGTTGCGTAAATATATGAACTTGACCTATTTATGCTAATTAGGCGTTTTGATGTTATTGGAGTTGTCGTATAGCCACAACGACAGTGTATTAGAAGCAATTTTCCGATCTTATATTAAGGTGTAGAATTGATTTTTCAGTACATACACTTTAAGCAATCGATATAAAATTGCGTAAAATTATGAACTTTACATATTTCTTTTAACTAACCGTTTTAATTTTATTGGAGTTGTCATAGAGTGTTCGTGTAGCCATAACGACAATGTACTTGAAGCAATTTTACAAGCAATTTTTTAGTAGATACACCTTAAGCAACCGATATCAAGTTGCGTAAAAATATGGACTTTACATATATATGCTAATTAGCCGTTTTGATGTTATTGGAGTTGTTGTGGAGTTGTTTTATAGCCATAACGACGTTGAATTTGGAGCATTCACAATCTTATATTAAGGTGTAGAATTGAGTTTTCAGTACATACACCTTAAGCAATCGACATCAAGCTGCGTAAATACATGAACTTTAGATATTTATATAAGCAATCGATATCTAGTTGCGTAAAAATATGAACTTTACATATTTCTCTTTATTAGCCGTTTTGATGTTATTCGAGTTGTCATAGAGTTGTCCTAGCGTTGTTATATTCCCATAATGGCAGTGTACTTGGAATAATTTCGCAATTTTAAATTATGGTGTAGAATCGATTTTTTTGGACATATACATTAAGCAATCTATACCAAGTTGTGTGAAAATTAGAACTTTACATATTTGAAGTAATTAGCCTTTTTGAAGTTATTGGAGTTGTCATAGAGTTGTCGCATAGCCATAACGACAGTGTATTTGGAGCAATTTCACAGACTTATATTATGATCTAGAATTTTTTTTGGTACATGCACATTAAGCAATCGATATCAAGTTGCGTAAAAATATGAACTTTACATATTTATGCTAATTAGCCGTTTTGATGTTATTGGAGTTGTCAATGAGTTTTCGTGTAGCCTAAACGACATTGTATTTGGAGTAATTTCACAATCCTATATTAAGGTGTAAAATCGATTTTTTAGTACACACACATTAAGCAATCCGTATCAAGTTGCGTAAAAATATGATCTTTACATATGTCTGTTAATTAGCCGTTTTGATGGTATTGGAGTTGTCAATGAGTTATCGTGTAGCCTAAAGGACATTGTATTTGGAGCAATTTCACAATATTTCATTAAGGTGTAGAATTGATTTTTCAGTACACACACATTAATCAATCGATATCAAGTTGCGTAAATATATGAACTTTACATATTTATGTAAGCAATCGTTATCAAGTTGCGTAAAACTATGAACTTTACATATTTCTGTTAATTATCCGTTCTGATGTTATTGGAGTTGTCATAGAGTTGTCGCATAGCCATATCGATAGTTTTCCTGGAGCAATTTCTCATTCTAATATTAAGGTGTTGAATTGATTTTTTGGTACATATTCATTAAGTAATCGTTATCAAGTTGCGTTAAAATATAAACTTGACCTATTTATACTATCTAATTAGGCGTTTTGATGTTATTGGAGCTGTCGTATAGCCGCAACGACAGTGTATTTGAAGCAATTTCGCGATCTTGTATTAAGGTGTAAAATTGATATTTTGGTACATACACATTAAGCAATCGATATCAAGTTGTGTAGAAATATGAACTTTACATATTTCTGTTAATTAGCCGTTTTGATGTTATTGGAGTTGGCGTGGAGTTGTCGTATAGCCATAACGACATTGTATTTGGAGCAATTTCACAAGCGAATATTAAGGTGTAGAATTGCTTTTTTAGTGCATGCACATTAAGCAATCGATATCAAGTTGCGTAAAAATATGAACTTTACATTTTTATGCTAATTAGGCGTTTTGATGTTATTGGAGTTGTCAATGAGTTGTCGTATAGCCATAACGACATTGTATTTGGAGCAATTTCACAATCTTATGTTAAGGTGTAGAATTGATTTTTTAGTACATACTCAATAAGCAATCGATATGAAGTTGCTTAAAAATATGAACTTTACATATTTCTGTTAACTAACCGTTTTGATGCTATTGGAGTTGTCATAGAGTTGTCGTATAGCCATAACAACATTGTATTTGGAGCAATTTCACAATCTTATATTAAGGTGTAGAATTGATTTTTCAGTACATACACATTAAGCAATCGATATCAAGTTGCGTAAAAATATGAACTTTACATATTTCTGTTAATTAGCCGTTTTGATGTTATTGGAGCTGTCGTACAGCCAAAACGACAGTGTTTTTGAAGCAATTTCGCGATCTTATATTAAGGTGTAAAATTTATATTTTGGTACATACACATTAAGCATTCGATATCAAGTTGTGTATAAATATGAACTTTACATATTTCTGTTAATTAGCCGTTTTGAAGTTATTGGATTTGTCGCGGAGTTGTCGTATAGCCATAACGACATTGTATTTGGAGCAATTTCACAATCTTATATTAAGGTGTAGAATTGATTTTTCAGTACATACACATTAAGCAATCGATATCAAGCTGCGTAAAAATATGAACTTTACATATTTATGCTAAATGGCCGTTTTGATGTTTTTGGAGTTGTCATAGAGTTGTCGCATTGCTATAACGACAGTGTATTTGGAGCTATTTCACAAGCTTATATTAAGATGTAGAATTGTTTTTTGGTACATGCACATTAAGCAATCGATATCAAGTTGCGTAAAAATATGGAGTTTACATATATATGCTAATTAGCCATTTTGAAGTTATTGGTGTTGTCATAGAGTTGTCGTATAGTCATAACGGCAATGCCCTTGGAGCAATTCCACAATCTTATATTAAGGTGTAGAATTGATTTTTTGGTACGTTCACATTAAGCAATCGATATCAAGTTGCGCAAAAATATTAACTTTACATATTTCTGTTAATCAGCCGTTTTGAAGTTATTGGAGTTTTCGTGGAGTTGTCGTATAGCCATAACGACATTGTATTTGGAGCAATTTCACAATCTTATATTAAGGTGTAGAATTGATTTTTCAGTACATACACATTAAGCAATCGATATCAAGTTGCGTAAAAATATGAACTTTACATACTTCTGTTAATTAGCTGTTTTGATGTTATTGGAGTTGTCATGGAGTTGTCCTAGAGTTGTTGTATTCCCATAATGGCAGTGTATTTGGAACAATTTCACAATTTTATATTAAGGTGTAGGATCGATTTTTTGGTACACATACATTATTCAATCTATACTAAGTTGTGTAAAAATATGAACTTTACTTCTAATGCTAATTAGCCGTTTTGATGTTATTGGTGTTGTCATAGAGTTGTCGTATAGCCATAACGATAGTGTATTTGGAGCAACTTCGCAATCTTATATTTAGGTTTAGAATTAGTTTTTGTACATACACATTAAGCAGTCGATGTCAATGTGCGTAAAAATATGAACTTTACATATTTCTGTTAATTGGCCGTTTTGATGTTATTGGAATTGTCAAGGAGTTGTCCTAGAGTTGTTGTATTCCCATAATGGCAGTGTATTTGGAGCAATTTCACAATCTTATATTAAGGTGTAGAATTGATTTTTCAATACATACACATTAATCAATCGATATCAAGTTGCGTAAATATATGAACTTAACATATTTATATAAGCAATCGATATCAAATTGCGTAAAAATATGAATTTTACATATTTAAACTAATTAGCCGTTTTGAAATTATTGGAGTTGTCATAGAGTTTTCGCGTAGCTATATCGATAGTGTACTTGGAGCAATTTCTCATTCTTATATTAAGGTGTTGAACTGATTTTTTGGTACATACACATTAAGTAATCGATATCAAGTTGCGTAAATATATGAACTTGACCTATTTATGCTAATTAGGCGTTTTGATGTTATTGGAGTTGTCGTATAGCCACAACGACAGTGTATTTGAAGCAATTTTGCGATCTTATATTAAGGTGGAGAATTGATTTTTCAGTACATACACCTTAAGCAATCGATATAAAGTTGCGTAAAATTATGAACTTTACATATTTCTTTTAACTAACCGTTTTAATTTTATTGGAGTTGTCATAGAGTGTTCGTGTAGCCATAACGACAATGTACTTGGAGCAATTTCACAATCTTATATTAAGGAGAATATAAGAATCGATTTTTTAGTAGATACACATTAAGCAACCGATATCGAGTTGCGCAAAAATATGGACTTTACATATTTATGCTACTTACTCGTCTTGATGTTATTGGAGTTGTCACAGAGTTGTCGTATAGCCATAATGACAGTGTATTTGTAGCAATTTCACAATCTTATATTTAGGTTTAGAATTAATTTTTCTACAGACACATTAAGCAATCGATATCAAGTTGCGTAAAAATATGAACTTTACATATTTCTGTTAATTAGCCGTTTTGATGTTATTGGAGTTGTTGTGGAGTTGTCGTATAGCCATAACGACATTGTATTTGGAGCATTCACAATCTTATATTAAGGTGTAGAATTGAGTTTTCAGTACATACACATTAAGCAATCGATATCAAGCTGCGTAAATACATGAACTTTAGATATTTATATAAGCAATCGATATCTAGTTGCGTAAATATATGAACTTTACATATTTCTCTTTATTAGCCGTTTTGATGTTATTCGAGTTGTCATAGAGTTGTCCTAGCGTTGTTATATTCCCATAATGGCAGTGTACTTGGAACAATTTCACAATTTTATATTAAGGTGGAGAATCGATTTTTTTGGTACATGCACATTAAGCAATCGATATCAAGTTGCGTAAAAATATGAACTTTACATATTTCTGTTAATTAGCCGTTTTGATGTTATTGGAGTTGTCATAGAGTTGTCGTATAGCCACAACGACAGTGTATTTGAATCAATTTCACGATCTTATATTAAGGTGTAAAATTAATATTTTGGTACATACACTTTAAGCAATCGATATCAAGTTATGTAAAAGTATGAACTTTACATATTTCTGTTAATTAGCCGTTTTGAAGTTATTGGCGTTGTCGTGGAGTTGTCGTATAGCCATAACGACATTGTATTTGGAGCAATTTCACAATCTTATATTAAGGTGTAGAATTAATTTTTCAGTACATACACATTAAGCAATCGATATCTAGTTGCGTAAAAATATGATATTTACATATGTCTGTTAATTAGACGTTTTAGTGTTATTGGAGTTGTCATGGAGTTGTCTTAGAGTTGTTGTATAGCCAACACGACAGGGTATTTGAATCAATTTCACGATATTATATTAAGGTGTAAAATTGATATTTTGGTACATACGCATTTAGCAATCGATATCAAGTTATGTAAAAGTATGAACTTTACATATTTCTGTTAATTAGCCGTTTTGAAGTTATTGGAGTTGTCGTGGAGTTGTCGTATAGCCATAACGACAGTGTATTTGAATAAATTTCACGATTTTATACTAAGGTGTAAAATTGATATTTTGGTACATACACATTTAGCAATCGATATCAAGTTATGTAAAAGTATGAACTTTACATATTTCTGTTAATTAGCCGTTTTGATGTTATTGGAGTTTTCACAGAGTTGTCGTATAGCCACAACGACAGTGTATTTGACTCAATTTCACGATCTTATATTAAGGTGTAAAATTGGTATTTTGGTACATACATATTTAGCAATCGGTATCAAGTTACGTAAAAGTATGAACTTTACATATTTCTGTTAATTAGCCTTTTTGAAGTTATTGGAGTTGTCATAGAGTTGTCGCATAGCCATAACGACATTGTATTTGGAGCACCTTCACAATCTTATATTAAGATGTAGAATCGATTTTTTAGTACACACATATTAGGCAATCGGTATCAAGTTGCGTAAAAATATGAACTTTACATATTTCTGTTAATTAGCCGTTTTGATATTATTGGAGTTGTCATGGAGTTGTCCTAGAGTTGTTGTATTCCCATAATGGCAGTGTATTTGGAACAATTTCACAATTTTATATTAAGGTGTAGAATCGACTTTTTGATACATACACATTACAATCTATACCAAGTTGTGTAGAACATGAACTTCACATATTTATGCTAATTAGCCTTTTTGAAGTTATTGGAGTTGTCATAGAGTTGTCGCATAGCCATAACGACAGTGTATTTTGAGCAATTTCACAATCTTATATTAAGGTGTAGAATTGATTTTTTGGTACATACACATTAAGCAATCGATAAAAAGTTGTGTAAAAATATGAACTTCACATATTTATGCTAATTAGCAGTTTTGATGTTATTGGAGTTGTCATAGAGTTGTCGTATAGCCATAACGACAGTGTATTTGAAGCAATTTCACAATCTCATAGTAAGGTGTAGAATTAATTTTTCAGTACATACACATTAAGCAATCGATATCAAGTTGCGTAAAAATATGAACTTTACATATTTCTGTTAATTAGCCGTTTTGATGTTATTGGATTTGTCGTGGAGTTGTCGTATACATACATACACATTAAGCAATCGATATCAAGTTGCGTAAAAATATGAACTTTACATATTTCTGTTAATTAGCCGTTTTGATGTTATTGGATTTGTCGTGGAGTTGTCGTATAGCCATAACGACATTGTATTTGGAGCAATTTCACAATCATATATTAAGGTGTAGAATTGATTTTTTGGTACATGCATATTAAGCAATCGATATCAAGTTGCGTTAAAATATGAACTTTACATATTTATGCTAATTAGCCGTTTTGAATCTTATGTTAAGGCGTAGAATTGATTTTTAAGTACATACACATTAAGCAATCGATATCAAGTTGCGTAAATATATGAACTTTACATATTTATATAAGCAATCGATACCAAGTTGCGTAAACATATGAACTTTACATATTTCTGTTAATTAGCCGTTTTATGTTATTTTAAAAATGAGTTATTTTAAAAATAGAAAGTTGATCTACGACACCACCGAAGGCATAAAAAACTACCCTATTACAAGCGGAGCACCACAAGGATCTGTTTTAGGCCCTCTTTTATGGAATCTACTTTATGAAGGGGTGCTAAGAATTCCACAGCCTAAAAACGTTAATCTAATCGCATA
>NW_024395476.1:0-14251 GCF_016617805.1 Bactrocera tryoni | reverse complement strand
ACCTTCTTCATCTTGGTGAAGTTGACATAAGGCCAAAACGGCAGTACATTTGGAAGAATTCGACAATCTTATATTCAGGTATAAAGTCGATTTTCTTGTGTATACACATTTACTAGTCGATATTGAGTTGCCTTAAATTACTAGTTTAACACATTTAAGTTAATTAACCTTCTTCATCTTACTGAAGTTGACATAACGCCATAACGGCAGTGTATTTAAAAGAATTACACAACCTTATATTCAGGTACAAAGTCGATTTTCTTGTATATACATACTTAGCAACCGATATTGAGTTGCCTTAAATCATTAACATCAAATCTTTAAGTTAATTAGTTAATTTAACATATTTAGGTTAACTTGCCTCCTTCATCTTACTGAAGTTGGTATAACACCATATCGGCAGTGCATTTGGAAGAATTCGACATCCTTATGTTCAGGTATAAAGTCGATTTTTTTGTATATACACATTTAGCAGTCGATATAGAGTTGCTTCAAATCATTGACATTAAATATTTAAGTTAATTAACCTTCTAGATCTTGCTGAAGTTCACATAAAGCCATAACTTCAGTGCATTTGGAAGAATTCGACTGTCTTATATTCAGGTATAAAGTCGATTTTCTTGTATATACACATTTAAAACTCGATATGGAGTTGCTTTAAATCATTAATTTAACGTATTTGGGTTAACTTGCCTTCTTCGTCTTGCTGAAGTTGACATAAGGCCATAACGGCAGTGCATTTCGAAGAATTCGACATTCTTATATTCAGGTATAAAGTCGATTTTCTTGTGTATACACATTTACTAGTCGATATTGAGTTGCCTTAAATCACTAATTTAACACATTTAAGTTAATTAACCTTCTTCATCTTACTGAAGTTGACATAACGCCTTAACGGCAGTGCATTTCGAAGAATTCGACATTCTTATATTCAGGTATAAATTCGATTTTCTTGTATGTACACATTTAAAAGTCGATATGGAGTTGCTTTAAATCATTATTTTAACATATTTAGGTTAACTTGCCTTCTTCATCTTACTGAAGTTGGCATAACACCATAACGGCAGTGCATTTGGAAGATATAGGTATAAAGTCTATTTTCTTGTATGTAAACATTTAGCAGTCGACATTGAGTTGCCTTAAATCACTAATTTAACACATTTAAGTTAATTAACATTCTTCATCTTACTGAAGTTGACATAACGCCATAACGGCAGTGCATTTGGAAGAATTCGACATTCTTATATTCAGGTATAAATTCGATTTTCTTGTATGTACACATTTAAAAGTCGATATGGAGTTGCTTTAAATCATTATTTTAACATATTTAGGTTAACTTGCCTTCTTCATCTTACTGAAGTTGGCATAACACCATAACGGCAATGCATTTGGAAGAATTCGACATCCTTATGTTCAGGTATAAAGTCGATTTTTTTGTATATACACATTTAGCAGTCGATATTGAGTTGCTTCAAATCATTAACATCCAATATTTAATGTAATTAACCATCTAGATCTTGCTAAAGTTGGCATAACACCATAACGGCAGTGCATTTGGAAGAACTCGACATTCTTATATTCAGGTATAAATTCGATTTTCTTGTATATACACATTTAGCAGTCTATAATGAGTTGCTTTAAGTCATCAACATCAAATATTTAAGTTAATTAACCTTCTATATCTGGCTAAAGTTGACATTAAGACGTGACGGCAGTGCATTTGGAAGATTTCGACAATCATATGTTCAGGTATATAGTCGATTTTCTTGTATATACACATTTAAAACTCGATATGGGGTTGCTTTAAATCATTATTTTAACATATTTAGGTTAACTTGCCTTCTTTATCTTACTGAAGTTGGCATAACGCCATAACGGCAGAGCATTTGGAAGAATTCGACAATCTAATATTCAGGTATAAAGTCGATTTTCTTGTATGTAAACATTTAGCAGTCGAATTTGAGTTGCCTTAAATCACTAATTTAACACATTTAAGTTAATTAACATTCTTCATCTTACTGAAGTTGACATAACGCCATAACGGCAGTGCATTTGGAAGAATTCGACATGCTTATATTCAGGTATAAATTCGATTTTCTTGTATGTACACATTTAAAAGTCGATATGGAGTTGCTTTAAATCATTATTTTAACATATTTAGGTTAACTTGCCTTCTTCATCTTACTGAAGTTGGCATAACACCATAACGGCAGTGCATTTGGAAGATATAGGTATAAAGTCGATTTTCTTGTATGTAAACATTTAGCAGTCGACATTGAGTTGCCTTAAATCACTAATTTAACACATTTAAGTTAATTAACATTCTTCATCTTACATACATTGACATAACGCCATAACGGCGGTGCATTTGGAAGAATTCGACATTCTTATATTCAGGTATAAATTAGATTTTCTTGTATGTACACATTTAAAAGTCGATATGGAGTTGCTTTAAATCATTATTTTAACATATTTAGGTTAACTTGCCTTCTTCATCTTACTGAAGTTGGCATAACACCATAACGGCAGTGCATTTGGAAGAATTCGACATCCTTATGTTCAGGTATAAAGTCGATTTTTTTGTATATACACATTTAGCAGTCGATATTGAGTTGCTTCAAATCATTAACATCCAATATTTAATGTAATTAACCATCTAGATCTTGCTAAAGTTGGCATAACACCATAACGGCAGTGCATTTGGAAGAACTCGACATTCTTATATTCAGGTATAAATTCGATTTTCTTGTATATACACATTTAGCAGTCTATAATGAGTTGCTTTAAGTCATCAACATCAAATATTTAAGTTAATTAACCTTCTATATCTGGCTAAAGTTAACATTAAGACGTGACGGCAGTGCATTTGGAAGATTTCGACAATCATATGTTCAGGTATAAAGTCGATTTTCTTGTATATACACATTTAAAACTCGATATGGGGTTGCTTTAAATCATTATTTTAACATATTTAGGTTAACTTACCTTCTTCATCTTACTGAAGTTGGCATAACACCATAACGGCAGTGCATTTGGAAGAATTCGACAATCTTATATTCAGGTATAAAGTCGATTTTTTTGTATATACACATTTAGCAGTCGATATTGAGTTGCTTCAAATCATTAACATCCAATATTTAAGTTAATTAACCTTCTAGATCTTGCTAAAGTTGACATTAAGCCATAACGGCAGTGTATTTGGAAGAACTCGACATTCTTATATTCAGGTATAAATTCGATTTTCTTGTATATACACATTTAGCAGTCTATAATGAGTTGCTTTAAATCATCAAAATCAAATATTTAAGTTAATTAACCTTCTATATCTGGCTAAAGTTGACATTAAGACATGACGGCAGTGCATTTGGAAGATTTCGGCAATCATATGTACAGGTATAGAGTCGATTTTCTTGTATATACACATTTAGCAGTCAATATTGCGTTGCTTCAAATCATTATCATCAAATATTTAAGATAATTAACCTTCTCGATCTTGATGAAGTTGACATAAGGCCATAACGGCAGTGCATTTTGAAGAATTCGACAATCTTATATTCAGGTATAAATTCGATTTTCTTGTATATACACATTTAGCAGTCTATAATGAGTTGCTTTAAGTCATCAACAGCTATTATTTAAGTTAATTAACCTTCTATATCTGGCTAAAGTTGACATTAAGACATGACGGCAGTGCATTTGGAAGATTTCGACAATCATGTGTTCAGGTATAAAGTCGATTTTCTTGCATATACACATTTAGCAGTCAATATTGAGTTGCTTCAAATCATTATCATCAAATATTTAAGATAATTAACCTTCTTCATCTTGCTGAAGTTGACATAAGGCCATAACGGCAGTACATTTTGAAGAATTCGACAATCTTATATTCAGGTATAAAGTCGATTTTCTTGTGTATACACAGTCGATATTGAGTTGCCTTAAATTACTAATTTAACACATTTAAGTTAATTAACCTTCTTCATCTTACTGAAGTTGACATAACGCCATAACGGCAGTGTATTTAAAAGAATTAGACAACCTTATATTCAGGTACAAAGTCGATTTTCTTGTATATACATACTTAGCAAACGATATTGAGTTGCCTTAAATCATTAACATCAAATATTTAAGTTAATTAACCTTCTGGATCTTGCTAAAGTTGACATTAAGCCATAACGGCAGTGCATTTGGAAGAACTCGACATTCTTATATTCAGGTATAAATTCGATTTTCTTGTATATACACATTCAGAAGTCGATATGGAGTAGCTTTAAATCATTAAGTTAAGATATTTAAGTTCACTAGCCTTCTTCATCTTACTGAAGTTGGCATAAAGCCATAATGGCAGTGCATTTGGAAGAATTCGACAATCTTATAATCTAGTATAAAGTCGATTTTCTTGTATATACATACATAATTAGCAGTCAATATTGAGTTGCTTCAAATCATTATCATCTAATATTTATGATAATTAACCTTCTTCATCTTGCTGAAGTTGACATAACGCCATAACGGCAGTACATTTGGAAGAATTCGACAATCTTATATTCAGGTATAAAGTCGATTTTTTTGTGTATACACATTTAGTAGTCGATATTGAGTTGCCTTAAATCACTAATTTAACACATTTAAGTTAATTAACTATCTTCATCCTACTGAAGTTGACGGAAAGCCATAACGGCAGTGCATTTGGAAAAACTCGAAAGTCTTATATTCAGGTATAAAGTCGATTTTCTTGTACATACACATTCAGAAGTCGATATGGAGTTGCTTTGAATCATTAAGTTAAGATATTTAAGTTCACTAGCCTTCTTCATCTTACTGAAGTTGGCATAAAGCCATAATGGCAGTGCATTTGGAAGAATTCGATAATCTTATAATCTAGTATAAAGTCGATTTTCTTGTATATACATACATATTTAGCAGTCAATATTGAGTTGCTTCAAATCATTATCATCTAATATTTAAGATAATTAACCTTCTAAATCTTGCTGAAGTTGACATAAGGCCATAACGGCAGTACATTTGGAAGAATTCGACAATCTTATATTCAGGTATAAAGTCGATTTTCTTGTGTATACACAGTCGATATTGAGTTGCCTTAAATCACTAATTTAACACATTTAAGTTAATTAACCTTCTTCATCTTACTGAAGTTGACATAACGCCATAACGGCAGTGTATTTGGAAGAATTCGACAATCTTATATTCAGGTATAAAGTCGATTTTCTTGCATATACACATTTAGCAGCCGATATTGAGTTGCCTTAAATAATTAATTTAAAATTATTAAGTTAACTAACTTTCTTCACCTTCCTGAAGTTGACATAAAGCCATAACGGCAGTGCATTTGAAAGAATTCGACAATCTTATGTTCAGGTATAAAGTCGATTTTCTTGTATATACACATTTAGCAGTCGGTATTGAGTTGCTTCCAATCATTAACATCAAATATTAAAGTTTATTAGCCTTCTACATCTTATAGAAGTTGACATAAAGCCATAACGGCAGAGCATTTGGAAGAATTCGACAATCTTATATTCAGGTATAAAGTCGATTTTCTTGTATGTACACATTTAGCAGTCGTAATTGAGTTGCTTTAAGTCATCAACATCAAATATTTAAGTTAATTAACCTTCTATATCTGGCTAAAGTTGACATTAAGACATGACGGCAGAGCATTTGGAAGATTTCGACAATCATATGCTCAGGTATAAAGTCGATTTTCTTGTATATACACATTTAAAACTCGATATGGAGTTGCTTTAAATCATTAATTTAACATATTTAGGTTAACTTGCCTTCTTCATCTTGCTGAAGTTGACATAAGGCCATAACGGCAGTGTATTTGGAAGAATTCGACAATCTTATATTCAGGTATAAATTCGATTTTCTTGTGTATACACATTCACTAGTCGATATTGAGTTGCCTTAAATAACTAATTTAACACATTTAAGTTAATTAACCTTCTTCATCTTGCTGAAGTTCACATAAAGCCATAACGGCAGTGCATTTGGAAGAATTCGACTGTCTTATATTCAGGTATAAAGTCGATTTTCGTGTACATACACATTTAGAAGTCGATATGGAGTTGCTTAAATCATTAAGTTAAGATATTTAAGTTCACTAGCCTTCTTCATCTTACTGAAGTTGGCATAAAGCCATAACGGCAGTGCATTTGGAAGAACTCGACAATCTTATAATCAAGTATAAAGTCGATTTTCTTGTATATACATACATATTTAGCAGTCAATATTGAGTTGCTTCAAATCATTATCATCTAATATTTAAGATAATTAACCTTCTTCATCTTGCTGAAGTTGACATAAGACCATAACGGCAGTACATTTGGAAGAATTCAACAATCTTATAATCAAGTATAAAGTCGATTTTCTTGTATATACATACATATTTAGCAGTCAATATTGAGTTGCTTCAAATCATTATCATCTAATATTTAAGATAATTAACCTTCTTCATCTTGCTGAAGTTGACATAAGGCCATAACGGCAGTACATTTTGAAGAATTCGACAATCTTATATTCAGGTATAAAGTCGATTTTCTTGTGTATACACAGTCGATATTGAGTTGCCTCAAATCACTAACTTAACACATTTAAGTTACTTAACTTTCTTCATCTTACTGAAGTTGACGGAAAGCCATAACGGCAGCGCATTTTGAAAAACTCGACAGTCTTATATTCAGGTATAAAGTCGATTTTCTTGTACATACACATTCAGAAGTCGATATGGAGTTGCTTTTAATCATTAAGTTAAGATATTTAAGTTCACTAGCCTTCTTCATCTTACTGAAGTTGGCATAAAGCCATAACGGCAGTGCATTTGGAAGAACTCGACAATCTTATAATCAAGTATAAAGTCGATTTTCTTGTATATACATACATATTTAGCAGTCAATATTGAAATGCTTCATATCATTATCATCTAATATTTAAGATAATTAACCTTCTTCATCTTGCTGAAGTTGACATAAGGCCATAACGGCAGTACATTTGGAAGAATTCAACAATCTTATATTCAGGTATAAAGTCGATTTTCTTGTGTATACACAGTCGATATTGAGTTGCCTTAAATCACTAATTTAACACATTTAAGTTCACTAGCCTTCTTCATCTTACTGAAGTTGGCATAAAGCCATAACGGCAGTACATTTGGAAGAATTCGACAATCTTATATTCAGGTATAAAGTCGATTTTCTTGTGTATACACAGTCGATATTGAGTTGCCTTAAATCAATAATTTAACACATTTAAGTTAATTAACCTTCTTCATCTTACTGAAGTTGACATAACGCCATAACGGCAGTGTATTTGGAAGAATTAGACAACCTTATATTCAGGTATAAAGTCGATTTTCTTGTGTATACACATTTACTAGTCGATATTGTGTTGCCTTAAATAACTAATTTAACACATTTAAGTTAATTAACCTTCTTCATCTTGCTGAAGTTCACATAAAGCCATAACGGCAGTGCATTTGGAAGAATTCGACATCCTTATGTTCAGGTATAAAATCGATTTTCTTGTATATACACATTTAGCAGTCGATATTTGGTTGCTTCCAATAATTAACGTCCAATATTTAAGTGAATTAACCTTCTAGAGCTTGCTGAAGTTGACATTAAGCCATAACGGCAGTGCATTTGGAAGAACTCGACATTCTTATATTCAGGTATAAATTCGATTTTCTTGTATATACACATTTAGCAGTCTATAATGAGTTGCTTTAAGTCATCAACATCAAATATTTAAGATAATTAACCTTCTATATCTGGCTAAAGTTGACATTAAGACATGACGGCAGAGCATTTGGAAGATTTCGACAATCATATGCTCAGGTATAAAGTCGATTTTCTTGTATATACACATTTAAAACTCGATATGGAGTTGCTTTAAATCATTAATTTAACATATTTAGGTTAACTTGCCTTCTTCATCTTGCTGCAGTTGACATAAGGCCATAACGGCATGGCATTTGGAAGAATTCGACAATCTTATATTCAGGTATAAAGTCGATTTTCTTGTATATACACATTTACTAGTCGATATTGAGTTGCCTTAAATCACTAATTTAACACATTTAAGTTAATTAACCTCTTCATCTTACTGAAATTGACATAACGCCATAACGGCAGTGCATTTGGAAGAATTCGACATTCTTATGTTCAGGTATAAATTCTATTTTCTTGTATATACACATTTAGCAGTCAATATTGAGTTGCTTCAAATCATTATCATCAAGTATTTAAGATTATTAACCTTTTTCATCTTGCTAAAGTTGACATTAAGCCATAACGGCAGTGAATTTGGAAGAATTCGACATTCTTATATTCAGGTATAAATTCGATTTTCTTGTGTATACACATTTACTAGTCGATATTGTGTTGCCTTAAATCACTCATTTAATACATTTAAGTTAATTAACCTTCTTCATCTTGCTGAAGTTGACATTAAGCCATAACGGCAGTGCATTTGGAAGAATTCGACAATTCTATATTCAGGTATAAAGTCGATTTTCTTGTGTATACACAGTCGATATTGAGTTGCCTTAAATCACTAATTTAACACATTTAAGTTAATTAACCTTCTTCATCTTACTGAAGTTGTCATGACGCCATAACGGCAGTGTATTTGGAAGAATTAGACAACCTTATATTCAGGTATAAAGTCGATTTTCTTGTATATACATATTTAGCAATCGATATTGAGTTGCCTTAAATCATTAACATCAAATATTTAAGTTAATTAGTTAATTTAACATATTTAGGTTAACTTGCCTTCTTCATCTTACTGAAGTTGGCATAACACCATAACGGCAGTGCATTTGGAAGGATTCGACATCCTTATGTTCAGGTATAAAGTCGATTTTCTTGTATATACACATTTAGCAGTCGATATTTAGTTGCTTCCAATCATTAACATCCAATATTTAAGTTAATTAACCTTCTAGAGCTTGCTAAATTTGACATTAAGCCATAACGGCAGTGCATTTGGAAGAACTCGACATTCTTATATTCAGGTATAAATTCGATTTTCATGTATATACACATTTAGCAGTCTATAATGAGTTGCTTTAAGTCATCAACATCAAATAGTTAAGTTAATTAACCCTCTTTATCTGGCTAAAGTTGACATTAAGACGTGACGGCAGTGCATTTGGAAGATTACGACAATCATATGCTCAGGTATAAAGTCGATTTTCTTGTATATACACATTTAAAACTCGATATGGCGTTGCTTTAAATGATTAATTTAACATATTTAGGTTAACTTGCCTTCTTCATCTTGCTGAAGTTGACATAAGGCCATAACGGCAGTGCATTTGAAGAATTCGACAATCTTATATTCAGGTATAAAGTCGATTTTCTTGTGTATACACATTTACTAGTCGATATTGAGTTGCCTTAAATCACTAATTTAACACATTTAAGTTAATTAACCTCTTCATCTTACTGAAGTTGACATAACGCCATAACGGCAGTGCATTTGGAAGAATTCGACATTCTTATATTCAGGTATAAATTCTATTTTCTTGTATATACACATTTAGCAGTCAATATTGAGTTGCTTCAAATCATTATCATCAAGTATTTAAGATTATTAACCTTCTTCATCTTGCTAAAGTTGACATTAAGCCATAACGGCAGTGAATTTGGAAGAATTCGACATTCTTATATTCAGGTATAAATTCGATTTTCTTGTGTATACACATTTACTAGTCGATATTGTGTTGCCTTAAGTCACTAATTTAATACATTTAAGTTAATTAACCTTCTTCATCTTGCTGAAGTTGACATAAAGCCATAACGGCAGTGCATTTGGAAGAATTCGACAATTTTATATTCAGGTATAAAGTCGATTTTCTTGTATATACACGTTTAGCAGTCAATATTGAGTTGCTTCAAATCATTATCATCAAATATTTAAGATTATTAACCTTCTTCATCTTGCTAAAGTTGACATTAAGCCATAACGGCAGTGAATTTGGAAGAATTCGACATTCTTATATTCAGGTATAAATTCGATTTTCTGGTGTATACGCATTTACTAGACAATATTGAGTTGCCTCAAATCACTAATTTAACACATTTAAGTTAATTAACCTTCTTCATCTTGCTGAAGTTGACGGAAAGCCATAACGGCAGTGCATTTGGAAAAACTCGACTGTCTTATATTCAGGTATAAAGTCGATTTTCTTGTACATACACATTTAGAAGTCGATATGGAGTTGCTTTAAATCATTAAGTTAAGATATTTAAGTTCACTAGCCTTCTTCATCTTACTAAAGTTGACATAATGCCATAACGGCAATGCACTTGGAAGAAATCGACAATCTTATATTCAGGTATAAAGTCGATTTTCTTGTATATACACATTAAGAAGTCGATATGGAGTTACTTTAAATCATTAATTTAACATATTTAAGATATCTAGCCTTCTTCATCTTGCTGAAGTTGGCATAAAGCCATAACGGCAGTGCATTTGGAAGAATTCGAAAATCTTATATTCAGGTATAAAATCGATTTTCTTGTATATACACATTTAGCAGTCAATATTGAGTTGCTTCAAATCATTATCATCAAATATTTAAGATTATTAACCTTCTTCATCTTGTTAAAGTTGACATTAAGCCATAACGGCAGTGAATTTGGAAGAATTCGACATTCTTATATTCAGGTATAAATTCGATTTTCTGGTGTATACACATTTACTAGACAATATTGAGTTGCCTCAAATCACTAATTTAACACATTTAAGTTAATTAACCTTCTTCATCTTTCTGAAGTTGACGGAAAGCCATAACGGCAGTGCATTTGGAAGAATTCGACAATTTTATATTCAGGTATAAAGTCGATTTTCTTGTATATACACATTTAGCAGTCAATATTGAGTTGCTTCAAATCATTATCATCAAATATTTAAGATTATTAACCTTCTTCATCTTGGTTAAGTTGACATTAAGCCATAACGGCAGTGAATTTGGAAGAATTCGACATTCTTATATTCAGGTATAAATTCGATTTTCTGGTGTATACACATTTACTAGACAATATTGAGTTGCCTCAAATCACTAATTTAACACATTTAAGTTAATTAACCTTCTTCATCTTTCTGAAGTTGACATAAAGCCATAACGGCAGTGCATTTGGAAGAATTCGACAATCTTATAATCTAGTATAAAGTCGATTTTCTTGTACATACACATTTAGAAGTCGATATGGAGTTGCTTTAAATCATTATCATCAAATATTTAAGATTATTAACCTTCTTCATCTTGCTGCAGTTGACATAACGCCATAACGGCAGTGCATTTGGAAGAATTCGAAAATCTTATATTCAGGTATAAAGTCGATTTTCTTGTATATACACATTTAGCAGTCAATATTGAGTTGCTTCAAATCATTATCATCAAATATTTAAGATTATTAACCTTCTTCATCTTGCTAAAGTTGACATTAAGCCATAACGGCAGTGAATTTGGAAGAATTCGACATTCTTATATTCAGGTATAAATTCGATTTTCTGGTGTATACACATTTACTAGACAATATTGAGTTGCCTCAAATCACTAATTTAACACATTTAAGTTAATTAACCTTCTTCATCTTGCTGAAGTTGACGGAAAGCCATAACGGCAGTGCATTTGGAAAAACTCGACTGTCTTATATTCAGGTATAAAGTCGATTTTCTCTGGTATATACACATTTAGCAGTCAATATTGAGTTGCTTCAAATCATTATCATCAAATATTTAAGATTATTAACCTTCTACATCTTGGTGAAGTTGACAAAAGGCCGTAACGGCAGTACATTTGGAAGAATTCGACAATCTTATATTCAGGTATAAAGTCGATTTTCTTGTGTATACACAGTCGATATTGAGTTGCCTTAAATCACTAATTTAACACATTTAAGTTAATTAACCTTCTTCATCTTACTGAAGTTGACATAACGCCATAACGGCAGTGTATTTGGAAGAATTAGACAACCTTATATTCAGGTATAAAGTCGATTTTCTTGTGTATACACATTTACTAGTCGATATTGTGTTGCCTTAAATAACTAATTTAACACATTTAAGTTAATTAACCTTCTTCATCTTACTGAAGTTGACATAACGCCATAACGGCAGTGCATTTGGAAGAACTCGACAATCTTATAATCAAGTATAAAGTCGATTTTCTTGTATATACATACACATTTAGCAGTCAATATTGAGTTGCTTCAAATCATTATCATCTAATATTTATGATAATTAACCTTCTTCATCTTGCTGAAGTTGACATAAGGCCATAACGGCAGTACATTTGGAAGAATGCGACAATCTTATATTCAGGTATAAAGTCGATTTTCTTGTGTATACACAGTCGATATTGAGTTGCCTTAAATCACTAATTTAACACATTTAAGTTAATTAACCTTCTTCATCTTACTGAAGTTCACATAACGCCATAACGGCAGTGTATTTGGAAGAATTAGACAACCTTATATTCAGGTATAAAGTCGATTTTCTTGTGTATACACATTTACTAGTCGATATTGTGTTGCCTTAAATCACTAATTTAACACATTTAAGTTAATTAACCTTCTTCATCTTACTGAAGTTGACATAACGCCATAACGGCAGTGCATTTGGAAGAATTCGAAAATCTTATACTCAGGTATAAAGTCGATTTTCTTGTGTATACACATTTAGCAGACAATATTGAGTTGCTTCAAATCATTATCATCAAATATAAAAGATTATTAACCTTCTTCATCTTGGTGAAGTTGACATAACGCCATAACGGCAGTACATTTGGAAGAATTCGACAATCTTATATTCAGGTATAAAGTCGATTTTTTTGTGTATACACATTTAGTAGTCGATATTGAGTTGCCTTAAATCACTAATTTAACACATTTAAGTTAATTAACTTCCTTCATCCTACTGAAGTTGACGGAAAGCCATAACGGCAGTGCATTTGGAAAAACTCGAAAGTCTTATATTCAGGTATAAAGTCGATTTTCTTGTACATACACATTCAGAAGTCGATATGGAGTTGCTTTGAATCATTAAGTTAAGATATTTAAGTTCACTAGCCTTCTTCATCTTACTGAAGTTGGCATAAAGCCATAACGGCAGTGCATTTGTAAGAACTCGACAATCTTATAATCAAGTATAAAGTCGATTTTCTTGTATATACATACATATTTAGCAGTCAATATTGAGTTGCTTCATATCATTATCATCTAATATTTAAGATAATTAACCTTCTTCATCTTGCTGAAGTTGACATAAGGCCATAACGGCAGTACATTTGGAAGAATTCAACAATCTTATATTCAGGTATAAAGTCGATTTTCTTGTGTATACACAGTCGATATTGAGTTGCCTTAAATCACTAATTTAACATATTTAAGTTAATTAGTTAAATTAACATATTTAGGTTAACTTGCCTTCTTCATCTTACTGAAGTTGGCATAACACCATAACGGCAGTGCATTTGGAAGAATTCGACATCCTTATGTTCAGGTATTAAGTCGATTTTCTTGTATATACACATTTACTAGTCGATATTGTGTTGCCTTAAATAACTATTTTAACACATTTAAGTTAATTAACCTTCTTCATCTTGCTGAAGTTCACATAAAGCCATAACGGCAGTGCATTTGGAAGAATTCGACATCCTTATGTTCAGGTATAAAGTCGATTTTCTTGTATATACACATTTAGCAGTCGATATTTAGTTGCTTCCAATCATTAACATCCAATATTTAAGTGAATTAACCTTCTAGAGCTTGCTGAAGTTGACATTAAGCCATAACGGCAGTGCATTTGGAAGAACTCGACATTCTTGTATTCAGGTATAAATTCGATTTTCTTGTATATACACATTTAGCAGTCTATAATGAGTTGCTTTAAGTCATCAACATCAAATATTTAAGCTAATTAACCTTCTATATCTGGCTAAAGTTGACATTAAGACATGACGGCAGAGCATTTGGAAGATTTCGACAATCATATGCTCAGGTATAAAGTCGATTTTCTTGTATATACACATTTAAAACTCGATATGGAGTTGCTTTAAATCATTAATTTAACATATTTAGGTTAACTTGCCTTCTTCATTTTGCTGAAGTTGACATAAGGCCATAACGGCAGTGTATTTGGAAGAATTCGACAATCTTATATTCAGGTATAAATTCGATTTTCTTGTGTATACACATTCACTAGTCGATATTGAGTT
>NW_024395475.1:0-3690 GCF_016617805.1 Bactrocera tryoni | reverse complement strand
AGAAAACCGATTTTATAACTAAATATATTGTAAAAGTTTTCCAAATGCATTTCCTTATTGCTTTATGTCAACTTCAGTAAGATGAAAAATGTCTATTTACTTAAATGTGTTAAGTCAACGATTTGTAGCAAGTCGATATGGATTGCTAAATGTGTATATATGTACATACAAGAAAATCGATGTTATACCTAAACATAAGATTGTGGATTGTTTCCAAATGCATTTCGTTATGGCTTTATGTCAACTTCAGTAAGATGAAAAATATCTATTCACTTAAATATGTTAAGTCAATGATGAGAAGCAAGTCGATATGGATTGCTAAATTTGTATATACAAGAAAATCGATGTTATCCCAAAACATAAGATTGTGGATTGTTTCCAAATGCATTTCGTTATGGCTTTATGTCAAATTCAGTAAAATGAAATAAGTTTATTCACTTAAATATGTTAAGTCAATGATTTGAAGCAAGTCCATATGGATTGCTAAATGTGTATGTACAAGAAAATCGATGTTATACCTAAACATAAGATTGTGGATTGTTTCCAAATGCATTTCGTTATGGCTTTATGACTACTTCAGTAAGATGAAGAAAGTTTATTCACTTAAATGTTAAATGTTAAGTCAGTGAATTGAATTAACTCGATATGAATTGCTAAATGTGTACATATAGGAAAATCGGTGTTATGCCTGAGTATAAGATTGTGGAATTTTTCCAAATGCATTTTGTTATGGCTTTATGACGACTTCAGTAAGATGAAGAAAGTTTATTCACTTAAATATGTTAAGTCAAAGATTTGAAGCAAGTTCAAATGGATTGCTAAATCTGTATATACAAGAAAACCGATTTTATACCTAAATATATTGTAAGAGTTTTCTAAATGCATTTCGTTATGGCTTTATGTAAACTTCAGTAATATGAAGAAAGTTTATTTACTTAAATATGTTAAGTCAAAGATTTGAAGCAAGTTCAAATGGATTGCTAAATCTGTATATACAAGAAAACCGATTTTATAACTAAATATATTGTAAAAGTTTTCCAAATGCATTTCCTTATTGCTTTATGTCAACTTCAGTAAGATGAAAAATGTCTATTCACTTAAATGTGTTAAGTCAACGATTTGTAGCAAGTCGATATGGATTGCTAAATGTGTATATATGTACATACAAGAAAATCGATGTTATACCTAAACATAAGATTGTGAATTTTTCCAAATGCATTTCGTTATGGCTTTATGTAAACTTCAGTAAGATGAAAAATGTCTATTCACTTAAATATGTTAAGTCAATGATTTGAAGCAAGTCCATATGGATTGCTAAATCTGTATGTACAAGAAAATCGATGTTATACCTAAACATAAGATTGTGGATTGTTTCCAAATGCATTTCGTTATGGCTTTATGACTACTTCAGTAAGATGAAGAATGTTCATTCACTTAAATATGTTAAGACAGTGAATTGAATTAACTCGATATGAATTGCTAAATGTGTATATATAGGAAAATCGGTGTTACACCTAAATATAAAATTGCGGAATTTTTCCAAGTGCTCTGCCGTTATGGCTTTACGTCAACTTCAGTAAAATTAAAAAAAGTTTATTCGCTTAAATATGATTTGAAGCAAGTCGATATGCCTTGCTAAATGTGTGTATACAAGAAAATCGTTGTTATACCTAAACATAAGATTGTGGAATTTTTCCAAATGCATTTCGTTATGGCTTTATGACGACTTCAGTAAGTGAAGAAAGTTTATTCACTTAAATATGTTAAGTCAGTGAATTGAATTAATTCGATAGGGATTGCTAAATCTGTATATATAAGAAAACCGATTTTATAACTAAATATATTGTAAAAGTTTTCCAAATGCATTTCCTTATTGCTTTATGTCAACTTCAGTAAGATGAAAAATGTCTATTCACTTAAATATGTTAAGTCAATGATTTGTAGCAAGTCGATATGGATTGCTAAATTTGTATATACAAGAAAATCGATGTTATCCCTAAACATAAGATTGTGGATTGTTTCCAAATGCATTTCGTTATGGCTTTATGTCAAATTCAGTAAGATGAAAAATATCTATTCACTTAAATATGTTAAGTCAATGATGAGAAGCAAGTCGATATGGATTGCTAAATTTGTATATACAAGAAAATCGATGTTATCCCTAAACATAAGATTGTGGATTGTTTCCAAATGCATTTCGTTATGGCTTTATGTCAAATTCAGTAAAATGAAATAAGTTTATTCACTTAAATATGTTAAGTCAATGATTTGAAGCAAGTCCATATGGATTGCTAAATGTGTATGTACAAGAAAATCGATGTTATACCTAAACATAAGATTGTGGATTGTTTCCAAATGCATTTCGTTATGGCTTTATGACTACTTCAGTAAGATGAAGAAAGTTTATTCACTTAAATATGTTAAGTCAGTGAATTAAATTAACTCGATATGGATTGCTAAATGCGTACATATAGGAAAATCGGTGTTACACCTAAATATAAAATTGTAGAATTTTTCCAAGTGCACTGACGTTATGGCTTTATGTCAACTTCAGTAAAATGAAATAAGTTTATTCACTTAAATATGTTAAGTCAATGATTTGAAGCAAGTTCAAATGGATTGCTAAATCTGTATATACAAGAAAACCGATTTTATAACTAAATATATTGTAAAAGTTTTCCAAATGCATTTCCTTATTGCTTTATGTCAACTTCAGTAAGATGAAAAATGTCTATTCACTTAAATATGTTAAGTCAATGATTTGTAGCAAGTCGATATGGATTGCTAAATTTGTATATACAAGAAAATCGATGTTATCCCTAAACATAAGATTGTGGATTGTTTCCAAATGCATTTCGTTATGGCTTTATGTCAAATTCAGTAAGATGAAAAATATCTATTCACTTAAATATGTTAAGTCAATGATGAGAAGCAAGTCGATATGGATTGCTAAATTTGTATATACAAGAAAATCGATGTTATCCCTAAACATAAGATTGTGGATTGTTTCCAAATGCATTTCGTTATGGCTTTATGTCAAATTCAGTAAGATGAAGAAAGTTTATTCACTTAAATATGTTAAGTCAGTGAATTGAATTAACTCGATATGAATTGCTAAATGTGTACATATAGGAAAATCGGTGTTACACCTAAATATAAAATTGTAGAATTTTTCCAAGTGCACTGACGTTATGGCTTTATGTCAACTTCAGTAAAATGAAATAAGTTTATTCACTTAAATATGTTAAGTCAAAGATTTGAAGCAAGTTCAAATGGATTGCTAAATCTGTATATACAAGAAAACCGATTTTATAACTAAATATATTGTAAACGTTTTCCAAATGCATTTCCTTATTGCTTTATGTCAACTTCAGTAAGATGAAAAATGTCTATTCACTTAAATGTGTTAAGTCAACGATTTGTAGCAAGTCGATATGGATTGCTAAATGTGTATATATGTACATACAAGAAAATCGATGTTATACCTAAACATAAGATTGTGGATTGTTTCCAAATGCATTTCGTTATGGCTTTATGTCAACTTCAGTAAGATGAAGAAAGTTTATTCACTTAAATATGTTAAGTCAGTGAATTGAATTAACTCGATATGGATTGCTAAATCTGTGTATATAAGAAAACCGAATTTATAACTAAATATATTGTAAAAGTTTTCCAAATGCATTTCCTTAT
>NW_024395474.1:0-11366 GCF_016617805.1 Bactrocera tryoni | reverse complement strand
CAAAAAATCGATTTTGAACCAAAACATAAGATTATGCAGTTTTTCCAAATGCAAAGCCGTCATTGCTTTATGAATTCTCTAATAACGTGAAAAATTTAAATTAGCTTGTATTTGTGAAGTTATTTTTTTACAAGCTACTCTCATATTGATTGCTCAATGTGTATATACAAATAACAAAAAATCGATTTTGAACCAAAAACATAAGATTCTGCAGTTTTTCCAAATACAGTGCCGCTGTTACTTTATGTTATGAATACTCTAATAACGTGAAAAATTTAAATTAGCTTGAATTTGTGAAGTTGGTTTTTTCACACTATTCTCATATCGATTGCTCAATGTGTATATACAAACAACAAGAAAATCGATTTAGTATCAATACTTAAGAATCTGCAGTTTTTCCAAATGCAAAGCCGTTATTGCTTTATGTATACTCTAATAACGTGAAAAATTTAAATTAGCTTGTATTTGTGAAGTTATTTTTTTACAAGCTACTCTCATATTAATTGCTCAATGAGTATATACAAATAACAAAAAATCGATTTTGAACCAAAACATAAGATTCTGCAGTTTTTCCAAATACAGTGCCGTTGTTTCTTTATGATTACTCTAATAGCGTGAATAAGTTAAATTAGCTTGAATTTGTGAAGTTACTTTTTTACAAGCTACTCTCATACCGATTACTCAATGTGTATATTCAAACAACAAGAAAATCGATTTTGAACCAAAACATAAGATTCAGCAGTTTTTCAAAATGCAGTGCCGTCATTGCTTTATGAATACTCTAATAACGTGAAAAAGTTAAATAAGCTTGCATTTGTAAAGCTAGTTTTTTCACACTATTCTCATACCGATTGCTCAATGTGTATATACAAACAACAAGTACATCAATTTAGAATCAATACTTAAGATTCTGCAGTTTATCCAAATGCACAGCCGTTATTGCTTTGTGAATACCAATAACGTGAAAATTTAAATTAGCTTGAATTTGTGAAGGAAGCTTTTTCACGCTATTCTCATACCGATTGCTCAATGTGTATATACAAACAACAGTAAAATCGACTTTTAACCAAAACGTAAGATTCTGCAGTTTTTCCAAATGCAGCGCCGTTATTGCTTTGAGAATACTCTTATAACGTGAAAAAGATAAATTGCCTTGAATTCGTGAAGGCAGTTTTTTCACGCTATTCTCATATCGATTGCTCAATGTGTATATACAAACAACAATAAAATCGATTTAGAACCAAAACATTAGATTCTGCGGTCTATCCAAATGCAAAGCCGTTATTGCTTTATGAATACAAATAACGTGAAAATTTAAATTAGCTTGAATTTGTGAAGGCAGTTTTTTCACGCTATTCTCATATCGATTGCTCAATGTGTATATACAAACAACACTAAAATCGATTTTTAACCAAAACTTAAGATTCTGCAGTTTTTCCAAATGCAGTGACGTCATTGCTTTGAGAATACTCTTATAACGTGAAAAAGATAAATTGCCTTGAATTCGTGAAGGCAGTTTTTTCACGCTATTCTCATATCGATTGCTCAATGTGTATATACAAACAACAAGAAAATCGATTTTTAGCCAAAACAAAAGATTCTGCAGATTTTCCAAATGCAGTGCCGTTATTGCTTTGAGAATACTCTTATAACGTGAAAAAGATAAATTGCCTTGAATTCGTGAAGGCAGTTTTTTCACGCTATTCTCATATCGATTGCTCAATGTGTATATACAAACAAAAATAAAATCGATTTAGAACCAAAACATTAGATTCTGCAGTCTATCCAAATGCATAGCCGTTATTGCTTTATGAATACCAATAACGTGAAAATTTAAATTAGCTGGAATTTGTGAAGGCAGTTTTTTCACGCTATTCTCATATCGATTGCTCAATGTGTATATACAAACAACACTAAAATCGATTTTTAACCAAAACGTAAGATTCTGCAGTTTTTCCAAATGCAGTGACGTTATTGCTTTGAGAATACTCTTATAACGTGAAAAAGATAAATTGCCTTGAATTCGTGAAGGCAGTTTTTTCACACTATTCTCATATCGATTGCTCAATGTGTATATACAAACAACAAGAAAATCGATTTAGTATCAATACTTAAGATTCTGCAGTTTTTCCAAATGCAAAGGCCGTTATTGCTTTATGAATTCTCTAATAACGTGAAAAATTTAAATTAGCTTGTATTTGTGAAGTTATTTTTTTACAAGCTACTCTCATATTAATTGCTCAATGAGTATATACAAATAACAAAAAATCGATTTTGAACCAAAACATAAGATTATGCAGTTTTTCCAAATGCAAAGCCGTCATTGCTTTATGAATTCTCTAATAACGTGAAAAATTTAAATTAGCTTGTATTTGTGAAGTTATTTTTTTACAAGCTACTCTCATATTGATTGCTCAATGTGTATATACAAACAACGAGTAAATCGATTTAGAACCAAAGCATAAGATTCTGAAGTTTTTCCAAATGGAGTGCCGTTATTGCTTTAAGAACACTCTTATAACATGAAAAAGTTAAATAAGCTTGAATTTGTGAAGTTAGTTTTTTCACTTTAATCTGATATCGATTGCTCAATGTGTATATACAAACAATAACAAAAACGATTTTGAACCAAAACATAAGATTCATCAGTTTTTCCAAATGCAATGCAGTTATTGCTTTATGAATATTCTAATAACGTGAAAAATTTAAATTAGCTTGAATTTGTGAAGTTAGTTTTTTCACGCTATTCTCATATCGATTGCTCAATGTCTATATACAAACAACAAGAAAATCGATTTTGAACCAAAACATAAGATTCTGCAGATTGTCCGAATGCAGTGACGTCATTGGTGTATGAGTACTCTAATAACGTGAATAAGTTAAATTAGCTTGAATTTGTGAAGTTAGTTTTTTCACGCTATTCTCACATCGATTGCTCAATGTGTATATACAAGCAACAAGAAAATCGATTTTGAACCAAAACATTAGATTCTGCAGTTTTTCCAAATGCAGTGCCGTCATTGCTTTATGAATTCTCTAATAACGTGAAAAATTTAAATTAGCTTGTATTTGTGAAGTTATTTTTTTACAAGCTACTCTCATATTAATTGCTCAATGTGTATATACAAATAACAAAAAAATCGATTTTGAACCAAAACATCAGATTATGCAGTTTTTCTAAATGCAGAGCCGTCCATGCTTTATGAATTCTCTAATAACGTGAAAAATTTAAATTAGCTTGTATTTGTGAAGTTATTTTTTTTACAAGCTACTCTCATATTGATTGCTCAATGTGTATATACAAATAACAAGAAACTCGATTTTGAACCAAAACATTAGATTCTGCAGTTTTTCCAAATGCAGTGCAATAACGGCACTTTATGAAATCTAAAATAACGTAAAAATTTAAATTAACTTGAATTTGTGAAGTTAGTTTTTTCACCCTATTCTCACATTGACCGCTCACGGTGTATATACAAACACAAAGTAAATCGTTTTAGAATCAATACATAAGATTCTGCAGTTTTTCCAAATGCAGTGACGTCATTGGTTTATGAATACTCTAATAACGTGAATAAGTTAAATTAGCTTGAATTTGTGAAGTGCGTTTTTTTATCCTATTCTCAAATCGATTGCTCAATGTGTATATACAAACAACAATAAAATCGATTTAAAACCAAAATATTAGATTCTGCAGTTTTTCCAAATGCAGTGCCGTCATTGCTATAAGAACACTCTTATAACATGAAAAAGTTAAATTAGCTTGTATTTGTGAAGTTATTTTTTTTACAAGCTACTCTCATATTGATTGCTCAATGTGTATATACAAACAACACTAAAATCGATTTTTAACCAAAACGTAAGATTCTGCAGTTTTTCCAAATGCAGTGACGTTATTGCTTTGAGAATACTCTTATAACGTGAAAAAGATAAATTGCCTTTAATTCGTGAAGGCAGTTTTTTCACACTATTCTCATATCGATTGCTCAATGTGTATATACAAACAACACTAAAATCGATTTTTAACCAAAACGTAAGATTCTGCAGTTTTTCCAAATGCAGTGACGTTATTGCTTTGAGAATACTCTTATAACGTGAAAAAGATAAATTGCCTTGAATTCGTGAAGGCAGTTTTTTCACACTATTCTCATATCGATTGCTCAATGTGTATATACAAACAACAAGAAAATCGATTTAGTATCAATACTTAAGATTCTGCAGTTTTTCCAAATGCAAAGCCGTTATTGCTTTATGTATACTCTAATAACGTGAAAAATTTAAATTAGCTTGTATTTGTGAAGTTATTTTTTTACAAGCTACTCTCATATTAATTGCTCAATGAGTATATACAAATAACAAAAAATCGATTTTGAACCAAAACATAAGATTATGCAGTTTTTCCAAATGCAAAGCCGTCATTGCTTTATGAATTCTCTAATAACGTGAAAAATTTAAATTAGCTTGTATTTGTGAAGTTATTTTTTTACAAGCTACTCTCATATTGATTGCTCAATGTGTATATACAAACAACAAGAAAATCGATTTTGAACCAAAACATAAGATTCTGCAGTTTTTCCAAATGCAGTGCCATCATTGAATACTCTAATAACGTGAAAAATTTAAATTAGCTTGAATTTGTGAAGTTAATTTTTTCACGTAATTCTTATATCGATTGCTCAATATGTATATACAAACAACAAGAAAATCGATTTTGAACCAAAACATAAGAGTCTGCAGTTTTTCCAAATGCAGTGACGTCATGGGTTTATGAATACTCTAATAACGTGAATAAGTTAAATTAGCTTGAATTTGTGAAGCTAGTTTTTTCACGCTATTCTCATATCGATTGCTCAATGTGTATATACAAACAACAAGAAAATCGATTTTGAACCAAAACATTAGATTCTGCAGTTTTTCCAAATGCAGTGCCGTCATTGCTTTATGAATTCTCTAATAACGTGAAAAATTTAAATTAGCTTGTATTTGTGAAGTTATTTTTTTACAAGCTACTCTCATATTAATTGCTCAATGTGTATATACAAACAACAAGAAAATCGATTTTGAACCAAACCTTAAGATTCTGCAGTTTTTCCAAATGCAAAGCCGTCATTGCTTTATGAATACTCTAATAACGTGAAAAATTGAAATTAGCTTGAGTTTGTGAAGTGCGTTTTTTCACGCTATTCTCATATCGATTGCTCAATGTGTATATACAAACAACAAGAAAATCGATTTTTAATCAATACATAAGGCTATGCAGTTTTTCCAAATGCAGTGACGTCATTGGTTTATGAATACTCTAATAACGTGAATAAGTTAAATTAGCTTGAATTTGTGAAGTACGTTTTTTCACGCTATTCTCATATCGATTGCTCAATGTGTATATACAAACAACAAAAAAATCGATTTTGAATCAAAACATTAGATTCTGCAGTTTTTTCAAATGCAGTGCCGTCATTGCTTTATGAGTACGCTAATAACGTGAAAAATTTAAATTAGCTTGTATTTGTGAAGTTATTTTTTTTACAAGCGACTATCATAATAATTGCTCAATGTGTATATACAAATTACAAAAAAATCGACTTCGAACCAGTGCATAAGATTCTGCAGTTTTTCCAAATACAGTGCCGCTGTTGCTTTATGAATACTCTAATAACGTGAATAAGTTAATTTAGCTTTAATTTGTGAAGTTAGTTTTTTCACGCTATTCTCACACCGATTGCTCAATGTGTATATTCAAACAACAAGTAAATCGATTTAGAATCAATACATAAGATTCTGCAGATTGTCCAAATGCAGTGCCGTCATTGCTTTATGAATACTCTAATAACGTGAAAATTTTAAATTAGCTTGTATTTGTGAAGTTATTTTTTTTACAAGCGACTATCATATTAGTTGCTCAATGTGTATATACAAACAAACAAAAAAATCGATTTTGAACCAAAACATTAGATTCTGCAGTTTTTCCAAATGCAGTGCGTCATTGCTTTATGAATTCTCTAATAACGTGAAAAATTTAAATTAGCTTGTATTTTTGAAGTTATTTTTTTTACAAGCGATTATCATATTAATTGCTCAATGTGTATATAAAAAACAACAAAAAAATCGATTTTGAACCAAAACATTAGATTCTGCAGTTTTTCCAAATGCAGTGCCGTCATTGCTTTATGAATCCTCTAATAACGTGAAAATTTTATACTAGCTTGTATTTGTGAAGTTATTTTTTTTACAAGCTACTCTCATATTGATTGCTCAATGTGTATATACAAATAACAAAAAAGTCGATTTTGAACCGAAACATAAGATTCTGCAGTTTTTTCAAATACAGTGCCGCTGTTGCTTTATAAATACTCTAATAACGTGAAAAATTTAAATTAGCTTGTATTTGTGAAGTAATTTTTTTTACAAGCTACTCTCATATTAATTGCTCAATGTGTATATACAAATAACAAAAAATCGATTTTGAACCAAAACATAAGATTATGCAGTTTTTCCAAATGCAAAGCCGTCATTGCTTTATGAATTCTCTAATAACGTGAAAAATTTAAATTAGCTTGTATTTGTGAAGTTATTTTTTTTACAAGCTACTCTTATATTGATTGCTCAATGTGTATATACAAATAATAAAAAAATCGATTTTGAACCAAAACATTAGATTCTGCAGTTTTTCCAAATACAGTGCCGCTGTTGCTATAAGAACACTCTTATAACATGAAAAAGTTAAAATAGCTTGTATTTGTGAAGTTATTTTTTTTACAAGCTACTCTCATATTGATTGCTCAATGTGTATATACAAATAACAAAAAATCGATTTTGAACCAAAAACATAAGATTCTGCAGTTTTTCCAAATACAGTGCCGCTGTTACTTTATGTTATGAATACTCTAATAACGTGAAAAATTTAAATTAGCTTGAATTTGTGAAGTTGGCTTTTTCACACTATTCTCATAGCGATTGCTCAATGTCTATATACAAACAACAAGAAAATCGATTTTGAACCAAAACATAAGATTCTGCAGATTGTCCAAATGCAGTGACGTCATTGGTGTATGAGTACTCTAATAACGTGAATAAGTTAAATTAGCTTGAATTTGTGAAGTTAGTTTTTTCACGCTATTCTCACATCGATTGCTCAATGTGTATATACAAACAACAAGAAAATCGATTTTGAACCAAAACATTAGATTCTGCAGTTTTTCCAAATGCAGTGCCGTCATTGCTTTATGAATTCTCTAATAAAGTGAAAAATTTAAATTAGCTTGTATTTGTGAAGTTATTTTTTTACAAGCTACTCTCATACCGATTGCTCAATGTGTATATACAAACAACAGTAAAATCGATTTTGAACCAAAACATTAGATTCTGCAGTTTTTCCAAATGCAGTGCCGTCATTGCTTTATGAATACTCTAGTAACGTGAAAAATTTAAATTAGCTTGTATTTGTGAAGTTATTTTTTTTACAAGCTACTCTCATATTGATTGCTCAATGTGTATATACAAATAACAAAAAATCGATTTTGAACCAAAACATAAGATTCTGCAGTTTTTCGAAATACAGTGCCGTTGTTTCTTTATGATTACTCTAATAGCGTGAATAAGTTAAATTAGCTTGAATTTGTGAAGTTACTTTTTTACAAGCTACTCTCATATTGATTGCTCAATGTGTATATACAAATAACAAAAAAATCGATTTTGAACCAAAACATAAGATTCTGCAGTTTTTCCAAATGCAGTGCCAAGTGAAGTTAAATTAGCGTGAATTTGTGAAGTGCGTTTTTCACACTATTCTCATATCGATTGCTCAATGTGTATATACAAACAACAAGAAAATCGATTTAGTATCAATACTTAAGATTCTGCAGTTTTTCCAAATGCGAAGCCGTTATTCCTTTATGAATACTCTAATAACGTGAAAATTTTAAATTAGCTTGTATTTGTGAAGTTATTTTTTTTACAAGCTACTCTCATATTGATTGCTCAATGTGTATATACAAATAACAAAAAAATCGATTTTGAACCAAAACATAAGATTCTGCAGTTTTTCCAAATACAGTGCCGTTATTTCTTTATGAATACTCTAATAACGTGAATAAGTTAAATTAGCTTGAATTTGTAAAGCTAGTTTTTTCACACTATTCTCATATCGATTGCTCAATGTGTATATACAAACAACAAGAAAATCGATTTAGTATCAATACTTAAGATTCTGCAGTTTTTCCAAATGCGAAGCCGTTATTCCTTTATGAATACTCTAATAACGTGAAAATTTTAAATTAGCTTGTATTTGTGAAGTTATTTTTTTTACAAGCTATTCTCAAATCGATTGCTCAATGTGTATATACAAACAACAAGAAAATCGATTTTGAACCAAAACATAAGATACTGCAGTTTTTCAAAATGCAGTGCCGTCATTGCTTTATGAATACTCTAATAACGTGAAAAAGTTAAATAAGCTTGCATTTGTAAAGCTAGTTTTTTCACACTATTCTCATATCGATTGCTCAATGTGTATATACAAACAACAAGAAAATCGATTTAGTATCAATACTTAAGATTCTGCAGTTTTTCCAAATGCAAAGCCGTTATTGCTTTATGAATACCAATAACGTGAAAATTTAAATTAGCTTGAATTTGTGAAGGCAGTTTTTTCACATTATTCTCATATCGATTGCTCAATGTGTATATACAAACAACAAGTACATCGACTTAGAATCAATACTTAAGATTCTGCAGTGTTTCCAAATGCAAAGCCGTTATTGCTTTATGAATACCAATAACGTGAAAATTTAAATTTGCTTGAATTTGTGAAGTGCCTTTTTTCACGCTATTCTCATACCGATTGCTCAATGTGTATATACAAACAACAAGAAAATCGATTTTGAGCCAAAACATAAGATTCTTCAGATTTTCCAAATTCAGTGACGTCATTGGTTTATGAATACTCTAATAACGTGAATAAGTTAAATTAGCTTGAATTTGTGATGTTAGTTTTTTTACACTATTCTCATATCGATTACTCAATGTGTATATACAAACAACAAGTACATCAATTTAGAATCAATACTTAAGATTCTGCAGTTTATCCAAATGCACAGCCGTTATTGCTTTATGAATACCAATAACGTGAAAATTTAAATTAGCTTGAATTTGTGAAGGAAGCTTTTTCACGCTATTCTCATACCGATTGCTCAATGTGTATATACAAACAACAGTAAAATCGATTTTTAACCAAAACGTAAGATTCTGCAGTTTTTCCAAATGCAGCGCCGTTATTGCTTTGAGAATACTCTTATAACGTGAAAAAGATAAATTGCCCTGAATTCGTGAAGGCAGTTTTTTCACGCTATTCTCATATCGATTGCTCAATGTGTATATACAAACAACAATAAAATCGATTTAGAACCAAAACATTAGATTCTGCAGTCTATCCAAATGCAAAGCCGTTATTGCTTTATGAATACCAATAACGTGAAAATTTAAATTAGCTTGAATTTGTGAAGGCAGTCTTTTCACGCTATTCTCATATCGATTGCTCAATGTGTATATACAAACAACACTAAAATCGATTTTTAACCAAAACTTAAGATTCTGCAGTTTTTCCAAATGCAGTGACGTCATTGCTTTAAGAATACTCTTATAACGTGAAAAAGATAAATTGCCTTGAATTCGTGAAGGCAGTTTTTTCACGCTATTCTCATATCGATTGCTCAATGTGTATATACAAACAACAAGAAAATCGATTTTTAGCCAAAACAAAAGATTCTGCAGATTTTCCAAATGCAGTGCCGTTATTGCTTTGAGAATACTCTTATAACGTGAAAAAGATAAATTGCCTTGAATTCGTGAAGGCAGTTTTTTCACGCTATTCTCATATCGATTGCTCAATGTGTATATACAAACAAAAATAAAATCGATTTAGAACCAAAACATTAGATTCTGCAGTCTATCCAAATGCATAGCCGTTATTGCTTTATGAATACCAATAACGTGAAAATTTAAATTAGCTGGAATTTGTGAAGGCAGTTTTTTCACGCTATTCTCATATCGATTGCTCAATGTGTATATACAAACAACACTAAAATCGATTTTTAACCAAAACGTAAGATTCTGCAGTTTTTCCAAATGCAGTGACGTTATTGCTTTGAGAATACTCTTATAACGTGAAAAAGATAAATTGCCTTGAATTCGTGAAGGCAGTTTTTTCACACTATTCTCATATCGATTGCTCAATGTGTATATACAAACAACAAGAAAATCGATTTAGTATCAATACTTAAGATTCTGCAGTTTTTCCAAATGCAAAGCCGTTATTGCTTTATGTATACTCTAATAACGTGAAAAATTTAAATTAGCTTGTATTTGTGAAGTTATTTTTTTACAAGCTACTCTCATATTAATTGCTCAATGAGTATATACAAATAACAAAAAATCGATTTTGAACCAAAACATAAGATTATGCAGTTTTTCCAAATGCAAAGCCGTCATTGCTTTATGAATTCTCTAATAACGTGAATTTTAATTAATTTAATTTAATTTAATTAATTTAAATTAGCTTGTATTTGTGAAGTTATTTTTTTTACAAGCTACTCTCATATTGATTGCTCAATGTGTATATACAAACAACGAGTAAATCGATTTAGAACCAAAGCATAAGATTCTGAAGTTTTTCCAAATGGAGTGCCGTTATTGCTTTAAGAACACTCTTATAACATGAAAAAGTTAAATAAGCTTGAATTTGTGAAGTTAGTTTTTTCACTTTAATCTGATATCGATTGCTCAATGTGTATATACAAACAACAAGTAACTAGATTAAGAATCAATTCATTGTGTATATCCAAACAACAAAGAAATGCAGTGCCGTTATTGCTCCATGAGTACGCTTATAACGTGAAAAAAATAAATTAGCTTGAATTTGTGAAGTTAGTTTCTTCACGTTATTCTTATATAGATTGCTCAATGTGTATATACAAACAATAATAAAAACGATTTTGAACCAAAACATAAGATTCGGCAATTTTTCCAAATGCAATGCAGTTATTGCTTTATGAATATTCTAATAAAGTGAAAAATTTAAATTAGCTTGAATTTGTGAAGTTAGTTTTTTCACGCTATTCTCATATCGATTGCTCAATGTCTATATACAAACAACAAGAAAATCGATTTTGAACCAAAACATAAGATTCTGCAGATTGTCCGAATGCAGTGACGTCATTGGTGTATGAGTACTCTAATAACGTGAATAAGTTAAATTAGCTTGAATTTGTGAAGTTAGTTTTTTCACGCTATTCTCACATCGATTGCTCAATGTGTATATACAAACAACAAGAAAATCGATTTTGAACCAAAACATTAGATTCTGCAGTTTT
>NW_024395473.1:0-23616 GCF_016617805.1 Bactrocera tryoni | reverse complement strand
TTAACTTAAATATGTTAAATTAATGATTTGAAGCAACTCAATATCGATCCCTAAATGTATATATACAAGAAAATCGAATTCATACCTTAATATAAGATTGTGGAATTCTTCCAAACGCACTGCCGTTATGGATTTATGTCCACTTCAGTAAGATGAAGAAGGTAAATTAACTTAAATATGTTAAATTAATGATTTGCAGCAAATCATTATCGATTACTTAATGTATTATATACAAGAAAATTTACTTTATACCTCAATATAAGATTGTGGAATTCTTCCAAATGCACTGCCATTATGGCTTTATTTCAACTTCAGTAAGATAAAGAAGGTTAATAACCTTAAATAAGTGAAGGAAATGATTTGAAGTAACTCAATATCGATTGCTAAATGTGTATATACAATAAAATCAACTTTAAACCTTAATATAAGATTGCGGAGTTCTTCCAAATGCACTGCCGTTATGGATTTATGTCAGCTTCAGTAAGGCGAAGAAGCATAATTAACTTAAACATGTTAAATTAATGGTTTGAAGCAACTCAATATCGATTCCTAAATGTATATATACAAGAAAATCGAATTTATACCTTAATATTAGATTGTGGAATTCTTCCGAATGCACTGCCGTTATGGATTTATGTCCACTTCAGTAAGATGAAGAAGAAAAATTAACTTAAATATGTTAAATTAATGATTTGCAGCAAATCAATATCGATTACTAAATGTATTATATACAAGAAAATTTGCTTTATACCTCAATATAAGATTGTGGAATTCTTCCAAATGCACTGCCATTATGGCTTTATGTCCACTTCAGTAAGATGAAGAAGGTAAATTAATTTAAATATGTTAAATTAATGATTTGCAGCAAATCAATATCGATTACTAAATGTATTATATAGAAGAAAATTTGCTTTATACCTCAATATAAGATTGTGGAATTCTTCCAACTGCACTGCCATTATGACTTTATATCCACTTCAGTAAGATGAAGAAGGTTAGTTTACTTAAATAAGTAAAGTAGATGATTTGGAGCAACTCAATATCGATTGCTAAATGTATATATACAATAAAAACAACTTTAAACCTTAATATAAGATTACGGAATTCTTCCAAATGCACTGCCGTTATGGATTTATGTCCACTTCAGTAAGATGAAGAAGGTAAATTAACTTAAATATGTTAAATTAATGATTTGCAGCAACTCAATATCGATTACTAAATGTACTATATACAAGAAAATTTACTTTATACCTCAATATAAGATTGTAGAATTCTTCCAAATGCATTGCCGTTATGGCCTTATGTCCACTTCAGTAAGATGAAGAAGGTTAATTAACCTAAATATGTTAATCTAATGGTTTGAGGCAACTAAATATCGATTCCTAAATGTATATATACAAGAAAATCGAATTTTTACCACATTATAAGACTGTGGAATTCTTCCAAATGCACTGCCATTATGGCTTTATGTCCACTTCAGTAAGATGAAGAAGGTTAGTTAACTTAAATAAGTGAAATAAATGATTCGAAGCAACTCAATATCGATTGCTAAATGTGAATATACCATAAAATCAACTTTAAACCTTAATATAAGATTGCGGAGTTCTTCCAAATGCACTGTTGTTATGGCCTTATGTCAGCCTTAGTAAGACGAAGAAGCATAATTAACTTAAATATGTTAAATTAATGGTTTGAAGACACTCAATATCGATTCCTAAATTTATATATACAAGAAAATCGAATTTATACCTTAATGTAAGATTGTGGAGTTATTCCAAATGCACAGCCGTTATGGATTTATGTCCACTTCAGTAAGATGAAGAAGGAAAATTAACTTAAATATATTAAATTAATGATTTGCAGCAAATCAATATCGATTACTATGTATTATATACAAGAAAATTTGCTTTATACCTTAATATAAGATTGTGGAAGTCTTCCAAATGCACTGCCATTATGGCTTTATGTCCACTTCAGTAAGATGAAGAAGGTTAGTTAACTTAAACAAGTGAAGTAGATGATTTGGAGCAACATAATATCGTTTGCTAAATGTATATATACAATAAAAACAACTTTAAACCTTAATATAAGATTGCGGAGTTCTTCCAAATGCACTGCCGTTATTGCCTTTTGTCAGGTTCAGTAAGATGAAGAAGGTCAGTTAACTTAAATAAGTGAAGTAAATGATTTGAAGCAACTCAATATCGATTGCTAAATGTGTACATACAAGAAAATCGACTTTATACCTCAATATAAGATTGTGGAATTCTTCCCAATGCACCGCCGTTATGGCTTTATGTCAAATTTAGAAAGATGAAGAAGGTTAATTAACTTAAATATGTTAAACTAATGATTTGAGGCAACCCAATATCGATTCCTAAATGTGTACATACAAGAAAATCGACTTTATACCTTAATATGAGATTGTGGAATTCTTCCAAATGCACTACTTTTATGGCTTTATGTCGGTAGGGCTGAGCTCAGGCTACTACCGGGGTCACAGCTGGCGGATAGTGGACGGCCTACGCTAAGTAGGTTAGCTGCGAATAGTAATACGCAGCCCCCGACCAAGAGCTGCAGGAGAGGAGGGCTTGGCTCAAAACGCCTCACGCGCCCAATGAACCTCCCGCGAAGAGGCGAGAAGACGCCGCCTTAAAATAAGCGTCCACAACCCCCACCGGGGCTGCACCGAGGGAGAACCTACCCAAGAGAGGGAGGCAACAAAGCGACGAGGGAACAGAAGACGACGAAAAACCCTGGGCAAAAGCCCTTCAGAATCGAGGCCAGTAAGGTTCTGATTATGGAATACTGGAAACAAATAACGGATTAGTCTGACAAAGGGCTGGTGAGGGCAGTATTTTACCACCTCAGTAGGTAAGAGTGACATCTTACCGAAATGGCTGGTAGGCTAATACTGCTCTCGCCTCCGTCTCGTTAAAACCCTGGCAGGTCTTCAAGTACGTTCAATGCACGTCGCCAAAAAAAATTTTTTTTGGCCGTACAGGTTCAGTTGAGACGAGCTCTTGATTCGTGCCTGAACCTGGCTCTGAACACAAGCTCCCATAAGGACTTGTGTCAACCCTCGCGTGGCCTCCCTGCTTGCATAGATAACCACGGGGTTCATTAAGGGCGACTGTTACAACGTGCGGAGATAGCGGCTTGAAGCGGAGACCCAATAGAAAAAAATGAACACACCGCAACAACAACAAAAACCACAACAAAAAGAACAACAAAGCAAAGATGGCCAAGAAGAGGAATACGGGACAGCCTTCCGTAGAAGCAGTAGGGTACTCAGGTCCCCCGTACTCATCGCCACTCCAAAACAGACAGAAAAAAATGGAGAAAAGACAGTCCTAAAGGAGACTCCGGTCACACAAGCAGCACCGGCAAAACAAGCAGAAGGGAAGAGCACCCCAGTTGTCGCTAAAGAAGGAACTCAAAACTCGCCGAAACAAGAGTACATCACCCAAATGAGACGGGCAGAAGAGGAATCCCTAGAAAAGTGCAAGGGTATAGTGCAAAAAATGAAATTGGCGAAGGCAAAACAAAAGAACGTCAGCATGGACGTCAAGAATGGAGCGGCACAGCTAGACGAACTCTTCGACGTCATAAAGAGCTACCGCAGAAACTGGCTCACCGCAGAGAACGAAAAAAGGCGAGCACACTTAACCAGACGCATCACGACCCCCGAGTCAGCAGCTTCGAAGCGCCGTGCGACAAGCCCAGTCGAGCCGCGAGAAACGGTGCGACCACGACATGAAAACGACGGCCAGTGGCAAAAAGTTTTGCCTAAAAAACCTAGAAAGACCCACGCAAACGAAGGAACGACCGAAGAAGCGCCCAAAAACGCAAACAAGAGGCAACAAAGCAACAACATGGCCGCAAGCCAGAAAGGGAATAACAGGCCTAAACGACAAACAGAGGCCGTTATAATAAAGCCAGCAGAAGGGAATAGCTACGCCGAAGTCCTCAAGAATATCCGTAGTAAGGTAGATCTTAAAGAAGCAGAGGTCAAGATCAAGGGGATTCGCAAAACAAGAGCCGGGGCCCTATTACTAGAGCTAGAGAAGGGGCAGTCCACAAAGGCCAGCTTCTGTGAGGCACTTAAGTCCACACTTAAAGAGACTGCAACTGTCGCCGACCTTAAAACTAAGGCTACCATAGAAATCAGAGACCTCGACTCGCTCACCACAAAAGAGGAAGTTGCAGCGGCTGTCAAAGAAGCGCTACAAGACCCCACCGATGACTTATTAATTAATATAACAGCTCCAAACACAAGGGAGCAGGTAAGGGCATACATAACGATGGACCAAGATAGGGCAGACACACTGATGCGACAGGCACGCATCAAAATTGGATGGGTTTATTGCCGACTGCGGCTAAAAGAAACCCCCAAAAGGTGCTTCCGGTGCTTTGGGCCAGGGCACTTAACCTGGGATTTCAAAGGGCCCGATAGAAGAGGACAAGGCGTCTGCATTAAATGCGGCCAACCAGGGCACAAATTAAAAGAGTGCACAAAGCCCCCTTCATGCTGCCTCTGCGAAGAGGCAAAACTCGAAAAAGCCGATCATATTCCGGGCTCCGCAAAATGCTCGGTATATAGGAATTACCGAAACAGATGAAGATCCTACAAGCCAACATGCACAGATGCAAGGCCGCTGACGCACTACTCTCGCAAATGGTGATGGAAAATGACTACGAGATAATCATCATAAGCGAGCAATACAAAAAGAAAGAGACAGGCACATGGCTAGAAGATAGCAGCTCAACCGCCGCTATATGGCTACCACCAGGGAGTAACGCCACCACTGCAAGCAATGGGAATGGCAACGGTTTCGTGTGGGCCAAGTGCGAAATTTTTACAGTAATTAGCTGCTACTTGACGCCCAGCGATAGTACACAGGAATTCCAAGAAAAGCTCGACAATATAGAGGATACAGCCAGGACTATAGAAGGCCAATTGATTATCGCCGGAGACCTAAACGCCAGAGCCGTAGAGTGGGGTATGCCAAACACTGACTCGAGAGGAAAGAGAATTCTAGAAATGGCTGCGCGGCTAGGTCTAATAGTGCTCAACACGGGAAATGCAACCACGTTCAGAAGACCGGGATGCGAGGAAACCACACCAGACATCACCCTATCAACAGAACGCATGGCAGGCTCAATAAATAATTGGAAAGTCCTGGAGGACTACACTGGCAGTGATCATCACTACATCTCTTTCATGATCGACACTGGAAGAAACGCTCACCAGCTCAGCAAATATAGTGGAACACGAAAGTGGAACATTTCGAAGCTAGACACATCGAAATTAATCACCGCAATAGACGAGCAGAACCCATCTAGCGGCCCCTCCCTTATAGCAAGAAAAACAGTCGAGCACACAATGCGTAATATAACCAAAGCCTGCCAAAAATCAATGCCCAAGGCTACCCACAGCAAACGTAAAGCAGCAGTTTACTGGTGGACTGAAAACATCGCCGAACTCAGACGCACGTGCCTCCGCCTTCGCAGATCTTACACGAGATCCAGGCGCAGAGGAGCCGCACACCAAGAAGCCGAGCAATACAAAGCAGCAAAAAAGGAGCTGAAGCACGCCATCGACGACAGTAAAAAGAAAAAATGGGAGGAACTACGGGAGGACATAAACAGAAACCCCTAGGGGCTAGGGTACAAAAAAGTGATGAAAAAACTCGGCGCTCGAGCAAAGCCACCTGACGTAACCGCTGCCAAAATGGAACACATCGTGAACGCACTATTCCCCACACACGAAACAAAAGCCAGTGATCCAGAACAAACTCTAAGCACTGCGGAAATACCTCAGTTCACCCTTGAAGAGCTGCAAGTAGCCACCGGCAAGCTCAAGGCGAACAAATCACCCGGCCCGGACGGGATCCCAGCAGAAGTCCTCAAAATAATCGCTGCAGAACGCCCAGGAGTACTACTGAATATGTACAACGCCTGCCTTGAAGCCGGAGGACTGTCGCCTAGACAACACGGCTTTAGACCCGGCAGATCAACCATAGGAGCCATAAAATGCGTCATAGAAAGCGTAGAAGCAGCACAGCGCAGATGGCATAAATACAAAAGAATAGTGTTGCTGGCGACTCTAGATGTACGAAACGCCTTCAACAGCGCTAGATGGGTAGATATGATCGACGCCCTCGAAAATACCTGACTACCTCAATATACCTGACTACCTCAGGGCTGTGGTGCGGAGCTACCTAAGTAACAGGAAACTGCTGTACGAAACTAAAGAGGGATCACGACAAAAAGCAGTGACGTCAGGGGCAGCACAAGGATCCATTCTAGGCCCAGACCTGTGGAACATCAGTTATGACGAAATATTAAAACTAGAAATGCCAGATGAATCGTATCTAATTGGCTATGCGGACGACATTGCAGCAGTAATCACAGCGAGGGATACAGAAGAAGCGAGAAGAAAACTGAACCAGGTCATGATACGGACGCAAGCATGGCTCGACACACACAGCCTCCAGCTCGCTACGGAGAAAACTGAGCTACTGCTGCTAACAAACAAGCACATACCTCTGGAGATAAGCATGCACACGACTGCGGATATTCTTAGGACAAAAAAGGCAGTTAACTACCTAGGCGTAAGACTGGACCCCAGACTAACCTTCTGGGCACAAATCCAGCACGCCGCAGGTAAGGCAGCGAAGATCACGTCCCAACTGAGCCGATTAATGGCTAACATAGGAGGCCCCAGCCAAGGAAAGAGAAAGCTTCTAATGTCGACGACAATCAGCGTCCTATTATACGGAGCCGAAATCTGGGCAGACGCGCTTAAAAAGGAAAACCGGCGTAAGGCAGTGGCCAGAGTGTACCGCACCGCAGCCCTCAGAGTTGCATCAGCCTACAGAACAGTATCAGGCGACGCAATATTAGTTATAAGCGGCAATGCTCCAATCGACCTACTGGCATATGAAAGGAAAAAGCTGTGGGAGCTAAAGAAATCACCCGGCAATAACATGGGCGTAATTCAACAAATAAGGAAAGATACGATAACATCATGGCAACAAAGATGGAAGAATGAAAGTCGCGGCAGATGGACGGCCAGGCTGATAAAAGACCTAGATTTATGGACAAGTCGTAAATTCGGAGAAGTAGACTTTTACACAACTCAGCTGTTATCCGGCCACGGATACTTCAAAAAGTACCTCTACAGAATGGGAAAAGTCGAAGAGCCGTCATGCCCATACAACGACGCGACAGAGGACGACGCTGAACACACATTCTTTGAATGTGAGCGCTGGCAAGGCGAACGCACCGTCGTAGAAGGCCTGGTCGGGCCAATAAACGCTGACAATGTAATCAGCGTCATGTTGGAGAGCGAAACAAACTGGGGGATTATCCAGAAATACGCAGCAACCGTGCTACGCATCAAAAAGCGGGACCTGGACGCAGGTGCGCAGATGTAAATCTCTCAATGAGAAAAATGGAACGCCACCCTGAAGTAATGCAAACGCGGTCCCAGGGTGGGCGACGGTTCCTTAGAGAGGGGGTTTTTAGTGACCTGCAAGTGGCACATACCGCTGCTGTGACGATAGCACCGATGATGCGGAAGGCATTTTCCACCCCCTCGCCCGCAAAAAAAAAAAAAAAAAAAAAAAAAAATGGCTTTATGTCCACTTCAGTAAGATGAAGAAGGTTAATTAACTTAAATGGGTGAAGTAAATGATTTAAAGAATCTCAATATCGAATGTTAATTGTGTATATAAGTACATACAAGAAAATCGGTTTTATACCTTAACATAAGATTGTGGAATACTTCCAAATGCACTGCCTTTATGGCTTTATGTCCACTTCAGTAAGATGAAGAAGGTTAATTAACTTAAATAGGTGAAGTAAATGATTTAAAACAACTCAATATCGAATGCTAATTGTGTACATACAAGAAACTCGACTTTATACCTTAATATGAGATTGTGGAATTCTTCCAAAAGGACTGCCGTTATGGCTTTATGTCAAATTCAGTAAGATGAAGAAGGTTAATTAACTTAAATAGGTGAAGTAAATGAATTAAAGCAACTCAATATCGAATGCTAATTGTGTATATACATACAAGAAAATCGGTTTTAAACCTTAATATAAGATTGTGGAATACTTCCAAATGCACTACCTTTATGGCTTTATGTCCACTTCAGTAAGATGAAGAAGGTTATTACTCTTAATATGTTAAAGTGATATTTTGAAGCAACTCAGTGTCGATTGTGAAATGTGTATTTCCAAGAAAATCGAATTTGTACCTCAATATAAGATTGTAGAATTCTTCCAAATGCACTGCCGTTATGGCTTTATGTCAACTTCAGTTAGAAGAAAAATGTTAATTATCTTAAATAAGTGAAGTAAACGATTTGAAGCAACTCAATATCGATTGCTAATTGTGTATTTACAAGAAAATTGACTTTATACCTCAATATAAGATTGTGGAATACTTCCAAATGCACTGCCGTTATGGCTTTATGTCAAATTCAGTTAGAAGAAAAATGTTAATTATCTTAAATAAGTGAAGTAAACGATTTGAAGCAACTCAATATCTATTGCTAATTGTGTATTTACAAGAAAATTGACTTTATACCTCAATATAAGATTGTGGAATTCTTTCACATGCACTGCCGTTATGGCTTTATGTCAAATTCAGTAAGATGAAGAAGGTTAATTAACTTAAATATGTTAAACTCATGGTTTGAAGCAACTCAATATCGAATGCTTATTGTGTATATACATACAAGAAAATCGGTTTTAAAACTTAATATAAGATTGTGGAATACTTCTAAATGCACTACCTTTATGGCTTTATGTCCACTTCAGTAAGATTAAGAAGGTAAATTAACTTAAATTTCTTAAACTAATGATTTGAAGCACCTCAATATCGATTACTAAAGTGTATATACAAAAAAATCGACTTTCTACCTTAATATAAAATTGTGTAATTCTTTCAAATGCACTGCCGTTATGGCTTTGTGTCCACTTCAGTAAGATGAAGAAGGTTAATTAACTTAAATAGGTGAAGTAAATGATTTAAAACAACTCAATATCGAATGCTAATTGTGTACATACAAGAAACTCGACTTTATACCTTAATATGAGATTGTGGAATTCTTCCAAAAGGACTGCCGTTATGGCTTTATGTCAAATTCAGTAAGATGAAGAAGGTTAATTAACTTAAATAGGTGAAGTAAATGAATTAAAGCAACTCAATATCGAATGCTAATTGTGTATATACATACAAGAAAATCGGTTTTAAACCTTAATATAAGATTGTGGAATACTTCCAAATGCACTACCTTTATGGCTTTATGTCCACTTCAGTAAGATGAAGAAGGTTATTAACTTCAATATGTTAAAGTGATGTTTTGAAGCAACTCAATATCGATTGTTAAATGTGTATTTCCAAGAAAATCGGATTTATACCTCAATATAAGGTTGTAGAATTCTTCCAAATGCACTGCCGTTATGGCTTTATGTCAACTTCAGTAAGATTAAGAATGTTAATTATCTTAAATAAGTGATGTAAATGATTTGAAGCAACTCAATATCGATTGTTTAATGTGTATTTACAAGAAAATTGACTTTATACCTCAATATAAGATTGTGGAATACTTCCAAATGCACTGCCGTTATGGCTTTATGTCAAATTCAGTTAGAAGAAAAATGTTAATTATCTTAAATAAGTGAAGTAAACGATTTGAAGCAACTCAATATCTATTGCTAATTGTGTATTTACAAGAAAATTGACTTTATACCTCAATATAAGATTGTGGAATTCTTTCACATGCACTGCCGTTATGGCTTTATGTCAAATTCAGTAAGATGAAGAAGGTTAATTAACTTAAATATGTTAAACTCATGGTTTGAAGCAACTCAATATCGAATGCTTATTGTGTATATACATACAAGAAAATCGGTTTTAAAACTTAATATAAGATTGTGGAATACTTCTAAATGCACTACCTTTATGGCTTTATGTCCACTTCAGTAAGATTAAGAAGGTAAATTAACTTAAATTTCTTAAACTAATGATTTGAAGCACCTCAATATCGATTACTAAAGTGTATATACAAAAAAATCGACTTTCTACCTTAATATAAAATTGTGTAATTCTTTCAAATGCACTGCCGTTATGGCTTTGTGTCCACTTCAGTAAGATGAAGAAAGTTAATTAACTTAAATAAGTGCCGTAGAAGATTTGAAGCAACTCACTATCGATTGCTAAATGTGTACATACAAGAAAATCGACTTTATACCTTAATATGAGATTGTGGAATTCTTCCAAATGCACTGCCTTTATGGCTTTATGTCCACTTCAGTAAGATGAAGAAGGTTATTACTCTTAATATGTTAAAGTGATATTTTGAAGCAACTCAGTGTCGATTGTGAAATGTGTATTTCCAAGAAAATCGAATTTGTACCTCAATATAAGATTGTAGAATTCTTCCAAATGCACTGCCGTTATGGCTTTATGTCAACTTCAGTTAGAAGAAAAATGTTAATTATCTTAAATAAGTGAAGTAAACGATTTGAAGCAACTCAATGTCGATTGCTAATTGTGTATTAACAAGAAAATTGACTTTATACCTCAATATAAGATTGTGGAATTCTTTCACATGCACTGCCGTTATGGCTTTATGTCAAATTCAGTAAGATGAAGAAGGTTAATTAACTTAAATATGTTAAATTAATGATCTGCAGCAACTCAATATCGATTGCTAGATGTGTATATTCAAGAAAATCGACTTTATACCTCAATATAAGATTGTGGAATTCTCCCAAATGCATTGCCGTTATGGCGTTATGTCAACTTCAGTAAGATGAAGAAGGTTAATTAACTTAAATATGTTAAACTAATGATTTGAGGCAACCCAATATCGATTGCTAAATGTATATATACAAGAAAATCGACTTCATATCTAAATATAAGATTGCGGAATTTTTCCAAATGCACTGCCGTTATGGCTTTATGTCCACTTCAGTAAGATGAAGAAGGTTAATTAACTCAAATAAGTGAAGTTAATGATTTGAAGCAACTCAATATCGATTGCTAAATGTGTATATACAAGAAATCGACTTCATACCTTAATATAAGATTGTGGAATTCTTCCAAATGTACTGCCGTTATGGCTATATGTCGACTTCAGTAAGGTGAAGAAGGTTAATTAACTTAAATAAGTGAAGTCAATGATTTGAAGCAACTCAGCGTCGATTGCTTAATGTGTATATACAAGAAAATCGACTTTGTAATTTAATATGAGAATGTGGAATTCTTCCAAATGCACTGCCTTTATGGCTTTATGTCCACTTCAGTAAGATGAAGAATGTTAATTAAATTAAATAAGTGAAGTAAATAATTTAAAGCAACTCTATGTCAGTTGCTTAGTGTGTATATACAAGAAAATCGAATTTATACCTTAAAATAGGATTGTGGAATTCTTCCAAATGCACTGCCGTTATGGCTTTATGTCAACTTCAGTAAGATGAAGAAGGTTATTTAACTTAAATAAGTGCCGTAGAAGATTTGAAGCAACTCACTATCGATTGCTAAATGTGTACATACAAGAAAATCGACTTTATACCTTAATATGAGATTGTGGAATTCTTCCAAATGCACTGCCTTTATGGCTTTATGTCCACTTCAGTAAGACGAAGAAGGTTAATTAATTTAAATAGGTGAAGTAAGAGATTAAAAGCAACTCAGTATCGAATGCTAATTGTGTATATGCAAGAAAATCGACTTTATATCTAAATATGTGATTGTGGAATTCTTCCAAATGCACTGCCGTTATGGCTTTATGTCAACTTCAGTAAGTTTAAGAAGGTTAATTAACTTAAATATGTTAAATTAATGATTTGCAGCAACTCAATATCGATTGCTAAATGTGTATGTTCAAGAATATCGGTTTTATACCTTAATATAAGATTGTGGAATACTTCCAAATGCATTGCCTTTATGGCTTTATGTCCACTTCAGTAAGATGAAGAAGGTTAATTAACTTAAATAGGTGAAGTAAGTGATTTAAAGCAACTCAATATCGAATGCTAATTGTGTACATGCATACAAGAAAATCGCTTTTAAACCTTAATATAAGATTGTGGAATATTTCCAAATGCACTACCTTTATGGCTTTATGTTCACTTCAGTAAGATGAAGAAGGTAAATTAACTTAAATTTCTTAAACTAATGAAATGAAGCACCTCAATATCGATTACTAAAGTGTATATACAAGAAAATCGACTTTCTACCTTAATATAAAATTGTGGAGTTCTTTCAAATGCACTGCCGTTATGGCTTTGTGTCCACTTCAGTAAGATGAAGAAGGTTATTAACTTCAATATGTTAAAGTGATGTTTTGAAGCAACTCAAAATCGATTGCTAAATGTGTATTTCCAAGAAAATCGGATTTATACCTCAATATAAGGTTGTAGAATTCTTCCAAATGCACTGCCGTTATGGCTTTATGTCCACTTCAGTAAGATGAAGAAGGTCAACTAACTTAAATATGTTAAACTTATGATTTGAGGCAACCCAATATCGATTGCTAAATGTGTATACAAAAGAAAATCGACTTTATACATTAATATGAGATTGTGGAATTCTTGCAAATGCACTGCCGTTATTTCTTTATGTCCACTTCAGTAAGATGACGAAGGTTAATTAACTTAGATAAGTGAAGTAAATGATTTAAAGCAACTCAATATCGAATGCTAATTGTGTATATACATACAAGAATATCGGTTTTATACCTTAATATAAGATTGTGGAATACTTCCAAATGCGCTGCCTTTATGGCTTTATGTCCACTTCAGTAAGATGAAAAAGGTTAATTAACTTAAATAGGTGAAGTAAATGATTTAAAGCAACTCAATATCGAATGCTTATTGTGTATATACATACAAGAAAATCGGTTCTAAAACTTAATATAAGATTGTGGAATACTTCTAAATGCACTACCTTTATGGCTATATGTCCACTTCAGTAAGATTAAGAAGGTAAATTAACTTAAATTTCTTTAACTAATGATTTGAAGCACCTCAATATCGATTACTAAAGTGTATATACAAGAAAATCGACTTTCTACCTTAATATAAAATTGTGTAATTCTTTCAAATGCACTTCCGTTATGGCTTTGTGTCCACTTCAGTAAGATGAAGAAGGTTATTAACTTCAATATGTTAAAGTGATGTTTTGAAGCAACTCAATATCGATTGTTAAATATGTATATACATACAAGAAAATCGGTTTTATACCTTAACATAAGATTGTGGAATACTTCCAAATGCACTGCCCTTATGGCTCTATGTCCACTTCAGTAAGATGAAGAAGGTTAATTAACTTAAATAGGTGAAGTAAATGATTTAAAGCAACTCAGTATCGAATGCTAATTGTGTATATACATAAAAGAATATCGGTTTTATACCTTAATATAAGATTGTGGAATACTTCCAAATGCACTGCCTTTATGGCTTTATGTCCACTTCAGTAAGATGAAGAAGGTTAATTAACTTAAATAGGTGAAGTAAATGATTTAAAGCAACTCAATATCGAATGCTAATTGTGTATATACCACAAAATCGGCTTTATACCTAAATATAAGATTGTGGAATACTTCCGAATGCACTGCCGTTATGGCTTTATGTCCACTTTAGTAAGATGAAGGAGGTAAATTAACTTAAATTTCTTAAACTTATGATTTGAAGCACCTCAATATCGATTATTAAAAGTGTATATACCCGAAAATCGACTTTCAACCTTAATATAAAATTGTGGAATTCTTCCAAGTTCTCTGCCGTTATTGCTTTATGTCAACTTCAGTAAGATGAAAAAGGTAAATTAACTTAAATATGTTAAACTAATGATTTGCAGCAACTCAATATCGATTCTTAAACGTGTATATACAAGAAAATCGACTTTATACCTTAATATAAGATTGTGGAGTTCTCCCAAATGCACTGCCGCTATGGCTTTATGTCCACTTCAGTAAGATGAAGAAGGTTAATTAACTTAAATAGGTGAAGTAAATGATTTAAAGCAACTCAATATCGAATGCTAATTGTGTATATACAACAAAATCGGCTTTATACCTAAATATAAGATTGTGGAATACTTCCGAATGCACTGCCGTTATGGCTTTATGTCCACTTTAGTAAGATGAAGGAGGTAAATTAACTTAAATTGCTTAAACTTATGATTTGAAGCACCTCAATATCGATTATTAAAAGTGTATAAACCCGAAAATCGACTTTCAACCTTAATATAAAATTGTGGAATTCTTCCAAGTTCTCTGCCGTTATGGCTTTATGTCAACTTCAGTAAGATGAAAAAGGTAAATTAACTTAAATATGTTAAACTAATGATTTGCAGCAACTCAATATCGATTCTTAAACGTGTATATACAAGAAAATCGACTTTATACCTTAATATAAGATTGTGGAGTTCTCCCAAATGCACTGCCGTTATGGCTTTATGTTCACTTCAATAAGATGAAGAAGGTAAATTAACTTAAAGATGTTAAATTAATGATCTGCAGCAACTCAATATCGATTGCTAACTGTATATATACAAGAAAGTTGAATTTATACCTAAACATAAATTTGCGGAATTCTTCCAAATGCACTGCCGTTATGGCTTTATGTCCACTTCAGTAAGATGAAGAAGGTTAATTAACTTAAACAGATGAAGTAAATTGTTTAAAGCAACTCAATATCGAATGCTAATTGTGTATATACAAGAAAATCGGCTTTATACCTAAATATAAGATTGTGGAATACTTCCAAATGTACTGCCGTTATGGCTCTATGTCCACTTCAGTAAGATGAAGAAGGTTAATTAATTTAAATAAGTGAAGTTAATGATTTTAAGGAATTCCATATCGGTTGTTCAATGTGTATATACAAGAAAATCGAATTTATACCTTAACATAAGTTTGTGGAATTCTTCCAAATGCACTGCCGTTATGGCTCTATGTCCACTTCAGTAAGATGAAGAAGGTTAATTAATTTAAATAAGTGAAGTTAATGATTTTAAGGAATTCCATATCGGTTGTTCAATGTGTACATACAAAAAAATCGACTTTATACCTTAATATGACATTCTGGAATTCTTCCAAATGCACTGCCTTTATGGCTTTATGTCCACTTCAGTAAGATGAAGAAGGTTAATTAACTTAAACAGATGAAGTAAATGATTTGAAGCAACTCAATATCGAATGCTAATTGTGTATATACAAGAAAATCGGTTTATACCTAAATATAAGATTGTGGAATACTTCCAAATGCTCTGCCGTTATGGCTCTATGTCCACTTCAGTAAGATGAAGAAGGTTCTTCTTCTTCTTCTTTATTGGCGTAGACACCGCTTACGCGATTATAGCCGAGTTAACAACAGCGCGCCAGTCGTTTCTTTTTTTCGCTACGTGGCGTCAATTGGATATTCCAAGCGAAGCCAGGTCCTTCTCCACTTGGTCCTTCCAACGGAGTGGAGGTCTTCCTCTGCTTCCCCGGCGGGTACTGCGTCGAATACTTTCAGAGCTGGAGTGTTTTCATCCATCCGGACAACATGACCTAGCCAGCGTAGCCGCTGTCTTTTAATTCGCTGAACTATGTCAATGTCGTCGTATATCTCGTACAGCTCATCGTTCCATCGGATGCGATAGTCGCCGTGGCCAATGCGCAAAGGACCATAAATCTTTCGCAGAATTTTTCTCTCGAAAACTCGTAACGTCGACTCATCGGTTGATGTCATCGCCCAAGCCTCTGCACCATATAGCAGGACGGGAATTATGAGCGACTTATAGAGTTTAGCTTTTGTTCGTCGAGAAAGGGTTAATTAATTTAAATAAGTGAAGTTAATGATTTTAAGGAATTCCATATCGGTTGTTCAATGTGTATATACAAGAAAATCGAATTTGTACCTTAACATAAGTTGGTGGAATTCTTCCAAATGCACTGCCGTTATGGCTTTATGTCCACTTCAATAAGATGAAGAAGGTTAATTAAGTTAAATAAGTGAAGTAAATGATTTGAAGCAACTCAATATCGAATGCTAATTGTGTATATACAAGAAAATCGGCTTTATACCTAAATATAAGTTTGTGGAATACTTCCAAATGCACTGCCGTTATGGCTCTATGTCCACTTCAGTAAGATGAAGAAGGTTAATTAATTTAAATAAGTGAAGTTAATGATTTTAAGGAATTCCATATCGGTTGTTCAATGTGTATATACAAGAAAATCGAATTTGTACCTTAACATAAGTTGGTGGAATTCTTCCAAATGCACTGCCGTTATGGCTTTATGTCCACTTCAATAAGATGAAGAAGGTTAATTAAGTTAAATAAGTGAAGTAAATGATTTGAAGCAACTCAATATCGAATGCTAATTGTGTATATACAAGAAAATCGGCTTTATACCTAAATATAAGTTTGTGGAATTCTTTCAAATGCACTGCCGTTATGGCTTTGTGTCCACTTCAGTAAGATGAAGAAGGTTATTAACTTCAATTTGTTAAAGTGATGTTTTGAAGCACCTCAATATCGATTGTTAAATGTGTATTTCCAAGAAATTCTTCCAAATGCACTGCCGTTATGGCTTTATGTCAACTTCAGTAAGATGAAGAAGGTTAATTAACTTAAATCTGTTACACTAATGATTTGAGGCAACCCAATATCGATTGCTAAATGTGTATACAAAAGAAAATCGACTTTATACCTTAATATGAGATTGTGGAATTCTTCCAAATGCACTGCCGTTATTTCTTTATGTCCACTTCAGTCAGATGAAGAAGGTTAATGAACTTAGATAAGTGAAGTAAATGATTTAAAGCAACTCAATATCGAATGCTAATTGTGTATATACATACAAGAAAATCGGTTTTATACCTTAATATAAGATTGTGAAATACTTCCAAATGCACTGCCTTCATGGCTCTATGTCCACTTCAGTAAGATGAAGAAGGTTAATTAACTTAAATAGGTGAAGTAAATGATTTAAAGCAACCCAATATCGAATGCTAATTGTGTATATACATACAAGAAAATCGGTTTTATACCTTAATATAAGATTGTGGAATACTTCCAAATGCACTGCCTTTACGGCTCTATGTCCACTTCAGTAAGATGAAGAAGGTTAATTAACTTAAATAGGTGAAGTAAATGATTTAAAGCAACTCAATATCGAATGCTAATTGTGTATATACAACAAAATCGGCTTTATACCTAAATATAAGATTGTGGAATACTTCCGAATGCACTGCCGTTATGGCTCTATGTCCACTTTAGTAAGATGAAGAAGGTAAATTAACCTAAATTTCTTAAATTTATGATTTGAAGCACCTCAATATCGATTATTAAAAGTGTTTATACCCGAAAATCGACTTTCAACCTTAATATAAAATTGTGGAATTCTTCCAAGTTCTCTGCCGTTATGGCTTTATGTCAACTTCAGTAAGATGAAAAAGGTAAATTAACTTAAATATGTTAAACTAGTGATTTGCAGCAACTCAATATCGATTCTTAAACGTGTATATACAAGAAAATCGACTTAATACCTTAATATAAGTGTGTGGAGTTCTCCCAAATGCACTGCCGTTATGGCTTTATGTTCACTTCAATAAGATGAAGAAGGTAAATTAACTTAAAGATGTTAAATTAATGATCTGCAGCAACTCAATATCGATTGCTAACTATATATATACAAGAAAATCGACTTTATACCATAATATAGTATTGTGGAATTCTACCAAATGCACTGCCGTTATGGCTTTATGTCCACTTCAGTAAGATAAAGATGGTTAATAAACTTAAATATGTTAAACTTATGATTTGAGGATACTCAGTATCGAATGTTAAATGTGTTCATACAAGAAAATCGACTTTATACCTTAATATAAGATTGTGGAATTCTTCCAAATGCACTGCCGTTATGGCTTTATGTCAACTTCAGAAAGATGAAGAAGGTTAATTAACTTAAATATGTTAAACTAATGATTTGAGGCAACCCAATATCGATTCCTAAATGTGTATATACAAGAAAATCGACATTATTCCTTAATAAAAGAATGTGGAATTCTTCCAAATGCACTGCCGTTATGGGTTTATGTCCATTTTAGTAAGATGAAGAAGGTAAATTAACTTAAATATGTTAAATTAATGGTTTGTAGCAACTCAATATCGATTGCTTAATGTGTATATACAAGAAAATCGACTTTATACCATAATATAGTATTGTGGAATTCTTCCAAATGCACTGCCGTTATGGCTTTATGTCCACTTCAGTAAGATAAAGATGGTTAATAAACTTAAATATGTTAAACTTATGATTTGAGGACACTCAGTATCGAATGTTAAATGTGTTCATACAAGAAAATCGACTTTATACCTTAATATAAGATTGTGGAATTCTTCCAAATGCACTGCCGTTATGGCTTTATGTCAACTTCAGAAAGATGAAGAAGGTTAATTAACTTAAATATGTTAAACTAATGATTTGAGGCAACCCAATATCGATTCCTAAATGTGTATATACAAGAAAATCGACATTATTCCTTAATAAAAGAATGTAGAATTCTTCCAAATGCACTGCCGTTATGGGTTTATGTCCATTTTAGTAAGATGAAGAAGGCAAATTAACTTAAGGATGTTAAATTAATGATCTGCAGCAACTCAATATCGATTCTTAGATATGCATGTACCAGAAAATCGACTTTATACCTTAATATAAGATTGTGGCGTTCTTCCAAATGCACTGCCGTTATGGCTTTATGTTCACTTCAGTAAGATAAAGAAAGTGATTTTACTTAAATATGTTAAACTAATGATTTGAGCAACCCAATATTCCAAAATGTGTACATACATGAAAATCGACTTTATACCTTAATATGAGATTGTGGAATTCTTCCAAATGCACTACCTATGGCTTTATGTCGACTTCAGTAAGATGAAGAAGGTTAATTGACTTAAATAGGTGAAGTATATGATTTAAAACAACTCAATATCGAAGGCTAATTGTATATATACATACAAGAAAATCGGTTTTATACCTTAATATAAGATTGTGGAATACTTCCAAACGCACTGCCTTTATGGCTTTATGTCCACTTCAGTAAGATAAAGAATTTTAATTAACTTAAATAGGTGAAGTAAATGATTTACAGCAACTCAATATCGATTGGTAAATATGTATATAGAGGAAAATCGACTTTATACCTTAATGTGAGATTGTGGAATTCTTCCAAATGCACTGCCTTTATGGCTTTATGTCCACTTCAGTAAGATTAAGAAGGTAAATTAACTTAAATTTCTTAAACTAATGATTTGAAGCACCTCAATATCGATTACGAAAGTGTACATACAAGAAAATCGACTTTATACCTTAATATAAGATTGTGGAATTTTTCCAAATGCACTGCCTTTATGGCTTTATGTCCACTTCAGTAAGATGAAGAAGGCTAATTAACTTAAATAAGTGAAGTAAATGATTTAAAGCAACTCAATATCGAATGCTAATTGTGTATATACAAGAAAATCGACTTCATATCTAAATATAAGATTGCGGAATTTTTCCAAATGCACTGCCGTTATGGCTTTATGTCAACTTCAGTAAGATAAAGAATGTTAATTAACTTAAATAAGTGAAGTAAAAGATTTGAAGCAACTCACTATCGATGGCTAAATGTGTACATACAAGAAAATCGACTTTATACCTTAATAAGAGATTGTGGAATTCTTCCAAATGCACTGCCTTTATGGCTTTCTGTCCACTTCAGTAAGATGAAGAAGGTTAATTAACTTAAATAAGTGAAGGAAATGATTGGAAGAAACTCAATATTGATTGCTTAATGTGTATATACAAGAATATCTACTTTATAGCTAAACATAAGAAGGTGGAATTCTTCCAAATGCACTGCCGTTATGGCTTTATATCCACTTCAGTAAGATGAAGAAGGTTAATTAACTCAAATAAATGAAAAAAATGATTTGAAGAAACTCAATATTGATTGCTTAATGTGTATATACAAGAATATCGACTTTATAGCTGAATATAAGAAGGTGGAATTCTTCCAAATGCACTGCCGTTATGGCTTTATATCCACTTCAGTAAGATGAAGAAGGTTAATTAACTTAAATAAGTGAAGGAAGAAATTTGAAGAAACTCAATATCGATTGCTTAATGTGTATATACAGGAATATCGACTTTATAGCTAAATATAAGAAGGTGGAATTCTTCCAAATGCACTGTCGTTTTGGCTTTATATCCACTTCGGTAAGATAAAGAAGGTTAATTTACTTAAATAAGTGAAGAAAATGATATGACGAAACTCAATATTGATTGCTAAATGTGTATATACAAGAACATCGACTTTATAGCTAAATACAAGAAGGTGGAACTCCTCAAAATGCACTGCCGTTATGGCGTTATATCCACTTCAGTAAGATGAAGAATGTTAATTAACTTAAACAAATGAAAAAAATGATTTAAAGAAACTCAATATCGATTGCTAAATGTGTATATACAAGAATATCGACATTATACCTAAATTTCAGATTGCGGAATTATTCCAAATGCACTGCCGTTCTGTCTTTATGTCCACTTTAGTAAGTCGGAGAAGGTTTATTAACTGAAATAAGTGAAGTAAATGATTGGAGAAACTCAATATCGATTGCTAGATGTGTATTTACAAGAATATCGACTTTACAGCTAAATATAAGAAGGTGGAATTCTTCCAAATGCACTGCCGTTATGGCGTTATATCCACTTCAGTAAGATGAAGAAGGTTAATTAACTTAAATAAGTGAAGGAAGTAATTTGAAGAAACTCAATATCGATTGCTTAATGTGTATATACAAGAATATCGACTTTGTTCCTAAATATAAGAAGGTGGAATTTTTCCAAATGCACTGCCGTTATGGCTTTATATCCAATTCAGTAAGATGAAGAAGGTTAATTAACTTAAATAAGTGAAAGAAATGATTTGAAGAAACTCAATATCGATTGCTAAATGTGTATATACAAGAATATCGACTTTATACTTAAATATAAGAAGGTGGAATTCTTCCAAATGCACTGCCGTTATGGCTTTATATCCACTTCAGTAAGATGAAGAAGGTTAATTAACTTAAATAAGTGAAGGAAATGATTTGAAGAAACTCAATATTGATTGCTTAGTGTGTATATACAAGAATATCGACTTTATAGCTAAACATAAGAAGGTGGAATTCTTCCAAATGCACTGCCGTTATGGCTTTATATCCACTTCTGTAAGATAAAGAAGGTTAGTTAACTTAAATAAGTGAAGAAAATAATTTGAAGAAACTCAATATTGATTGCTAAATGTGTATATACAAGAATATCGACTTTATAGCTAAATATAAGAAGGTGGAATTCTTCCAAATGCACTGCCGTTATGGCGTTTTATCCACTTCAGTAAGATAAAGAAGGTTAGTTTACTTAAATAAGCGAAGAAAATGATGTGAAGAAACTCAATATTGATTGCTTAATGTGTATATACAAGAATATCGACTTTACAGCTAAATATAAGAAGGTGGAATTCTTCCAAATGCACTGCCGTTATGGCTTTATATCCACTTCAGTAAGATAAAGAAGGTTAATTTACCTAAATAAGTGAAGAAAATGATTTGAAGAAACTCAATATCGATTGCTTAATGGGTATATACAAGAATATCGACTTTATAGCTAAATATAAGAAGGTGGAATTCTTCCAAATGCACTGCCGTTATGGCTTTATATCCACTTCAGTAAGATAAAGAAGGTTAATTAACTTAAATAAAGAAGGAAATGATTTGAAAAAACTCAATATCGATTGCTAAATGTGTATATACAAGAATATCGACTTTATACCTAAATATAAGAAGGTGGAATTCTTCCAAATGCACTGCCGTTATGGCTTTATATTCACTTCAGTAAGATGAAGAAGGTTAATTAACTTAAATAAGTGAAGGAAATGATTTGAAGAAACTCAATATTGATTGCTTAATGTGTATATACAAGAATATCGACTTTATAGCTAAATATAAGAAGGTGGAATTCTTCCAAATGCACTGCCGTTATGGCTTTTTATTCACTTCAGTAAGATGAGTAGGTTAATTAACTTAAATAAGTGAAGGAAATGATTTGAAGAAACTCAATATCGATTGCTTAATGTATATATACAAGAATATCGACTTTGTTCCTAAATATAAGAAGGTGGAATTCTTCCAAATGCACTGCCGTTATGGCTTTATATTCACTTCAGTAAGATGAAGAAGGTTAATTAACTTAAATAAGTGAAGGAAATGATTGGAAGAAACTCAATATTGATTACTTAATGTGTATATACAAGAATATCTACTTTATAGCTAAACATAAGAAGGTGGAATTCTTCCAAATGCACTGCCGTTATGGCTTTATATCCACTTCGGTAACATAAAGAAGGTTAGTTAACTTAAATAAGTGAAGAAAATAATTTGAAGAAACTCAATATTGATTGCTAAATGTGTATATACAAGAATATCGACTTTATAGCTAAATATAAGAAGGTGGAATTCTTCCAAATGCACTGCCGTTATGGCTTTATATCCACTTCAGTAAGACGAAGAAGGTTAATTAACTTAAATAAGTGAAGGAAATGATTTGAAGAAACTCAAAATCGATTGCTTAATGTGTATATACAAGAATATCGACTTTATACCTAAATATAAGAAGGTGGAATTCTTCCAAATGCACTGCCGTTATGGCTTTATATCCACTTCGGTAAGATAAAGAAGGTTAATTAACTTAAATAAGTGAAGAAAATGATGTGAAGAAACTCAATTTTGATTGCTAAATGTGTATATAAAACTATATCGACTTTATACCTAAACATAAGAAGGTGGAATTCTTCCAAATGCACTGCCGTTATGGCTTTATATCACTTCAGTAAGATGAAGAATGTTAATTAACTTAAATAAGTGAAGAAAATGATTTGAAGAAACTCAATATCGATTGCAAAATGTGTATTTACAAGAATATCGACTTTATACCTAAACATAAGAAGGTGGAATTCTTCCAAATGCACTGCCGTTATGGCTTTATATCCACTTCAGTAAGATGAAGAAGGTTAATTAACTTAAATAAGTGAAGGAAATGATTGGAAGAAACTCAATATCGATTGCTAGATGTGTATATGCAAGAATATCGACTTTATAGCTAAACATAAGAAGGTAGAATTCTTCCAAATGCACTGCCGTTATGGCGTTATATCCACTTCAGTAAGATAAAGAAGGTTAATTAACTTAAATAAGGGAAGAAAATGATTTGAAGAAACTCAATATCGATTGCTAAATGTGTATATACATGAATATCGATTTTATAGCTAAATATAAGAAGGTGGAATTATTCCAAATGCACTGCCGTTATGGCTTTATATCGACTTCAGTAAGTCGAAGAAAGTTAATTAACTTAAATGAAGGAAATGATTTGAAGAAACTCAATATCGATTGCTAAATGTGTATATGCAAGAATATCGACTTTATACCTAAATATAAGAAGGTAAAATTCTTCCAAATGCACTGCCGTTATGGCTTTATATCCACTTCAGTAAGATAAAGAAGGTTAATTAACT
>NW_024395472.1:0-18887 GCF_016617805.1 Bactrocera tryoni | reverse complement strand
TTGGTGCATACATATTAAACAATCGATATCAAGTTGCGTAAAAATATGAACTTTACATATTTTTGCCAATTAGCCTTTTTGAAGTTATTGGAGTTGTCATAGAGTTGTCGTATAGCAACAGTGTAGCAATTTCACAATCTTATATTATAGTGTATAATCTATTTTTTAGTACATACACATCACGGAATCGATATCAAGTTGCGTAAAAATACGAACTTTACATATTTATGCTAATTAGCCGCTTTGATGTTTTTGGAGTTGTCATAGAGTTGTCTTATAGCCATAACGACAGTGTATTTGGAGCAATTTCACAATCTTATATTAAGGTGTAGATTCGTTTTCTTGGTACATACATATTAAGCAGTCAATATCAAGTTGCGTAAAAATATGAACTTTACATATGTATGCTAACTAGCCGTTTTGATGCTATTGGGGTTGTCATAGAGTTGTCGTATAGCCATAACGACAGTGTATTTGGAGCAATTTCGCAATCTTATATTAAGGTGTAGATTCGTTTTCTTGGTACATACATATTAAGCAGTCGATATCAAGTTGCGTAAAAATATGAACTTTACATATTTATGCTAATTAGCCTTTTTGAAGTTATTGGGGTTGTCGTATAGCCATAACGACAGTGTATTTGGAACAATCTAACAATCTTATATTAAGGTGTAGAATCGATTTTTTAGTACGAAAACATTAAGCAATCGATATCAAGTTTTGTAAAAATATGAACTTTAAATATTTCTTTTAATAAGCCGTTTTGACGTTTTTGGATTTGTCATAGAGTTGTCTTATAGCCATAACGACAGTGTATTTGGAGCAATTTCACAATCTTATATTAATGTGTAGAATCGATTTTTTAGTACATACACATCAAGCAATCGATACAAAGTTGCGTAAAAATATGAACTTTACATATTTATTCTAATTATCCGTTTTGATGCTACTGGAGTTGTCATAGAGTTGTCGAATAGCCATAACGACAGAGAATTTGGAGCAATTTCACAATCTTATATTAAGGGGTAGAATTGAGTTTTTGGTACATACACATCAAACAATCGATATCAAGTCGCGTAAAGATATGAACTTTACATATTTATGCTTATTAGCCTTGCAGATGTTATTGGAGTTGTCATAGAGTTGTCGCATAGCCATAACGACAGTGTATTTGGAACAATCTAACAATCTTATATTAAAATGTATAATCTATTTTTTAGTACATACACATTAAGCAATCGATATCAAGTTTTGTAAAAATATCAACTTTACATATTTATGCTAATTAGCCTTTTTGATGTTATTCGAGTTGTCATAGAGTTGTCTTAAAGCCATAACGACAGTGTATTTGGAGCAATTTCACAATCTTATATTAAGGTGTGGAATCGATTTTTTGGTGCATACATATTAAACAATCGATATCAGGTTGCGTTAAACTATGAACTTAACATATTTATGCTAATTAGCCTTTTTGAAGTTATTGTAGTAGTCATAGAGTTGTCGTATAGCGACAGTGTATTTGAAACAATTTCACAATCTTATATTAATGTGTAGAATCGATTTTTTCGTACATACACATCAAGCAATCGATATCAAGTTGCGTAAAAATATGAACTTTACATATTTATGCTAACTAGCCGTGCTGATGTTATTGGAGTTGTCATAGAGTTGTCGCATAGCCATAACAGTGTATTTGGAACAATCTAACAATCTTATATTAAGATGTAGAATCGATTTTTTCGTACATACACATCAAGCAATCGATATCAAGTTGCGTAAAAATATGAACTTTACATATTTATGCTAATTAGCCTTTTTGAAGCTATTGGAGTTGTCATAGAGTTGTCGTATAGCGACAGTGTATTTGAAGCGATTTCACAGTCTTATATTAAAGTGTATAATCTATTTTTTAGTACACACACACTAAGCAATCAATATCAAGTTTTGTAAAAATATCAATTTTACATATTTATGCTAATTAGCCCTTTTGATGTTTTTGGATTTGTCATAGAGTTGTCTTATAGCCATAACGACAGTGTATTTGGAACAATCTAACAATTTTATATTAAGGTGTAGAATCGATTTTTTAGTACAAAAACATTAAGCAATCGATATCCAGTTGCGTAAAAATATGAACTTTAAATATTTCTTTTAATAAGCCGTTTTAATGTTTTTGGATTTTTCATAGAGTTGTCTTATAGCCATAACGACAGTGTATTTGGAGCAATTTCACAATCTTTTATTAATGTGTAGAATCGATTTTTTCGTACATACACATCAAGCAATCGATATTAAAATAATGAACTTTACATATTTATGCTAATTAGCCTTATTGAAGTTATTGGAGTTGTCATAGAGTTGACGTATAGCCATAACGACGGTGTATTTGGAACAATCTAACAATCTTTTATTATGGTGTAGAATCGATTTTTTAGTACGAAAACATTAAGCTATCGATATCCAGTTGCGTAAAAATATAAACTTTAAATATTTCTTTTAATAAGCCGTTTTAATGTTTTTGGATTTTTCATAGAGTTGTCTTATAGCCATAACGACAGTGTATTTGGAGCAATTTCACAATCTTATATTAATGTGTAGAATCGATTTTTTAGTACATACACATCAAGCAATCGATATCAAGTTGCGTAAAAATATGAATTTTACATATTTATGCTAATATGCCGTTTTGATGCTATTGGAGTTGTCATAGAGTTGTCGAATAGCCATAACGACAGAGAATTTGGAGCAATTTCACAATCTTATATTAAGGGATAGAATTGAGTTTTTGGTACGTACACATCAAGCAATCGATATCAAGTCGCGTAAAGATATGAACTTTACATATTTATGCTAATTAGCCGTGCTGATGTTATTGGAGTTGTCATAGAGTTGTCGCATAACCATAACGACAGTATATTTGGAGCAATTTCACAATCTTATATTAAGGTGTAGAATCGTTTTCTTGGTACATACATATTAAGCAGTCGATATCAAGTTGCGAAAAAATGTGAACTTTACATATGTATGCTAACTAGCCGTTTTGATGTTTTTGGAGTTGTCATAGAGTTGTCTTATAGCCATAACGACAGTGTATTTGGAGCAATTTCACAATCTTATATTAATGTGTAGAATCGATTTTTTCGTACATACACATCAAGCAATCGTTATCAAGTTGCGTAAAAATATGAACTTTTCACATTTATGCTAACTAGCCGTGCTGATGTTATTGGAGTTGTCATAGAGTTATCGCATAGCCATAACGACAGAGAATTTGGAGCAATTTCACAATCTTATATTAAGGAGTAGAATTGAGTTTTTTGTACATACACATCAAGCAATCGATATCAAGTTCCGTAAAGATATGAACTTTACACATTTATGCTAATTAGCCTTTTTGAAGTTATTGGAGTAGTCATAGAGTTGTCGTATAACCATAACGACAGTGTATTTGGAACAATCTAACAAACTTATGTTAAGGTGTAGAATTGATTTTTTAGTACATATACATTAAGCAATCGATATCCAGTTGCGTAAAAATGTGAACTTTAAATATTTCTTTTAAAAAGCCGCTTTGATGTTTTTGGATTAGGCATAGAGTTGTCTTATAGCCATAACGACAGTAAGTTTGGAGCAATTTCATAATCTTATATTAATGTGTAGAATCGATTTTTTAGTACATACGCATAAGGCAATCGGTATCAAGTTGCGTAAAAATATGAACTTTACATATTTATTCCAATTAGCCGTATTGATGTTTTTGGAGTTGTCATAGAGTTGTCTTATAGCCATAACGACAGAGAATTTGGAGCAATTTCACAATCTTATATTAAGGGATAGAATTGAGTTTTTGGTACATACACATCAAGCAATCGATATCAAGTCGCGTAAGGGTATGAACTTTACATATTTATGCTAACTAGCCGTCCTGATGTTATTGGAGTTGTCATAGAGTTGTCGCATAGCCATAACGACAGTGTATTTGGAACAATCTAACAATCTTATATTAAAGTGTATAATCTATTTTTTAGTACATACACATTAAGCAATCGATATCAAGTTTTGTAAAAATATGAACCTTACATGTTTATGCTTACTAGCCGTCTTGATGTTATTGGAGTTGTCATAGAGTTGTCTTAAAGCCGTAACGGCAGTGTATTTGGAGCAATTTCACAATCTTATATTAAAGTGTAAAATCGATGTTTTAGTACATACACATTAAGCAATCAATATCAAGTTGCGTTAATATATATGAACTTTACATATTTCTGTTAATTAGCCGCTTTGATGTTTTTGGAGTTGTCATAGAGTTGTCTTAAAGCCACAACGATAGTGTATTTGGAGCAATTTCACAATCTTATATTAAGGTGTAGATTCGTTTTCTTGGTACATACATATTAAGCAGTCGATATCAAGTTGCGAAAAAATATGAACTTTACATATTTATGCTAAATAGCCTTTTTGATGCTATTTGAGTTGTCATAGAGTTGTCGTATAGCCATAACGACAGTGTATTTGGAGCAATTTCACAATCTTAAGTTAAGGTAAAGAAACGATTTTTTGGTACACACACATTAAGCAATCGATATCAAGTTGCGTAAGGGTATGAACTTTACATATTTATGCTAACTAGCCGTCCTGATGTTATTGGAGTTGTCATAGAGTTGTCGCATAGCCATAACGACAGTGTATTTGGAACAATCTAACAATCTTATATTAAAATGTATAATCTATTTTTTAGTACATACACATTAAGCAATCGATATCAAGTTTTGTAAAAATATCAACTTTACATATTTATGCTAATTAGCCTTTTTGATGTTATTGGAGTTGTCATAGAGTTGTCTTAAAGCCATAACGACAGTGTATTTGGAGCAATTTCACAATCTTATATTAAAGTGTAGAATCGATTTCTTGGTACATACATATTAAGCAATCGATATCAAGTTTTGTAAAAATATGAACTTTACATATTTATGCTAATTAGCCGATTTGATGTTTTTGGAGTTGTCATAGAGTTGTCTTATAGCCATATCGACAGTGTATTTGGAGCAATTTCACAATCTTATATTAAGGTGTAGATTCGTTTTCTTGGTACATACATATTAAGCAGTCGATATCAAGTTGCGAAAAAATATGAACTTTACATATTTATGCTAAATAGCCTTTTTGATGCTATTTAAGTTGTCATAGAGTTGTCTTAAAGCCATAACGACAGTGTATTTGGAGCAATTTCACAATCTTCTATTAAAGTGTAGTTTCGTAAATATATGAACTTTACATATTTCTGTTAATTAGCCGCTTTGATGTTTTTGGAGTTGTCATAGAGTTGTCTTATAGCCACAACGACAGTGTATTTAGAGCAATTTCACAATCTTATATTAAAGGGGTAGAATTGAGTTTTGGTATATACATATTAAGCAGTCGATATCAAGTTGCGAAAAAATATGAACTTTACATATTTATGCTAACTAGCCGTTTTGATGTTATTGGAGTTGTCATAAAGTTGTCGTATAGCCATAACGACAGTGTATTTGGAGCAATTTCACAATCTTATATTAGGGTGTAGAATCGATTTTTTTGTACATACATTTTAAGCAATCGATATCAAGTTGCGTAAAAATATGAACTTTACATATTTATGCTAATTAGCCTTTTTGATGTTTTTGGAGTTGTCATAGATTTGTCGTATAGCCATAACGACAGTGTATTTGGAACAATCTAACAATCTTATATTAAGGTGTAGAATCGATTTCTTGGTACACACACATTAAGCAATCGATATCAAGTGCGGTAAAAATATGAACTTTACATATGTATGCTAACTAGCCGTTTTGGTGTTATTGGGGTTGTCATAGAGTTGTCGTATAGCCATAACGACAGTGTATTTGGAGCAATTTCACAATCTTATATTAAGGTGTAGAATCGATTTTTTGGTGCATACATATTAAACAATCGATATCAAGTTGCGTAAAAATATGAACTTTACATATTTTTGCCAATTAGCCTTTTTGAAGTTATTGGAGTTGTCATAGAGTTGTCGTATAGCAACAGTGTAGCAATTTCACAATCTTATATTATAGTGTATAATCTATTTTTTAGTACATACACATCACGGAATCGATATCAAGTTGCGTAAAAATACGAACTTTACATATTTATGCTAATTAGCCGCTTTGATGTTTTTGGAGTTGTCATAGAGTTGTCTTATAGCCATAACGACAGTGTATTTGGAGCAATTTCACAATCTTATATTAAGGTGTAGATTCGTTTTCTTGGTACATACATATTAAGGAGTCGATATCAAGTTGCGAAAAAATATGAACTTTACATATTTATGCTAATTAGCCGCTTTGATGTTTTTGGAGTTGTCAAAGAGTTGTCTTATAGCCATAACGACAGTGTATTTGGAGCAATTTCACAATCTTATATTAAGGTGTAGATTCGTTTTCTTGGTACATACATATTAAGCAGTCGATATCAAGTTGCGTAAAAATATGAACTTTACATATTTATGCTAATTAGCCTTTTTGAAGTTATTGGGGTTGTCGTATAGCCATAACGACAGGGTATTTGGAACAATCTAACAATCTTATATTAAGGTGTAGAATCGATTTTTTAGTACGAAAACATTAAGCAATCGATATCCAGTTGCGTAAAAATATGAACTTTAAATAATTCTTTTAATAAGCCGTTTTGACGTTTTTGGATTTGTCATAGAGTTGTCTTATAGCCATAACGACAGTGTATTTGGAGCAATTTCACAATCTTATATTAAAGTGTAAAATCGATGTTTTAGTACATACACATTAAGCAATCGATATCCAGTTTCGTAGATATATGAACTTTACATATTTCTGTTAATTAGCCGCTTTGATGTTTTTGGAGTTGTCATAGAGTTGTCTTATAGCCACAACGACAGTGTATTTAGAGCAATTTCACAATCTTATATTAAGGGGTAGAATTGAGTTTTTGGTACATACATATTAAGCAGTCGATATCAAGTTGCGAAAAAATATGAACTTTACATATTTATGCTAACTAGCCGTTTTGATGCTATTGGAGTTGTCATAGAGTTGTCGTATAGCCATAACGACAGTGTATTTGGAGCAATTTCACAATCTTATATTAAGGTGTAGAATCGATTTCTTGGTACATACATATTAAGCAGTCGATATCAAGTTGCGTAAAAATATGAACTTTACATATTTATGCTAATTAGCCTTTCTGATGTTTTTGGAGTTGTCATAGAGTTGTCGTATAGCCATAACGACAGTGTATTTGGAGCAATTTCACAATCTTATATTAAGGTGTAGAATCGTTTTCTTGGTACATACATATTAAGCAATCGATATCAAGTTGCGAAAAAATGTGAACTTTACATATGTATGCTAACTAGCCGTTTTGATGTTTTTGGAGTTGTCATAGAGTTGTCGTATAGCCATAACGACAGTGTATTTGGAACAATCTAACAATCTTATATTAAGGTGTAGAATCGATTTCTTGGTACATACACATTAAGCAATCGATATCAAGTGCGGTAAAAATATGAACTTTACATATGTATGCTAACTAGCCGTTTTGATGTTATTGGGGTTGTCATAGAGTTGTCGTATAGCCATAACGACAGTGTATTTGGAGCAATTTCACAATCTTATATTAAGGTGTAGAATCGATTTTTTGGTGCATACATATTAAACAATCGATATCAAGTTGCGTAAAAATATGAACTTTACATATTTTTGCCAATTAGCCTTTTTGAAGTTATTGAAGTTGTCATAGAGTTGTCGTATAGCGACAGTGTAGCAATTTCACAATCTTATATTATAGTGTATAATCTATTTTTTAGTTCATACACATCAAAGAATCGATATCAAGTTGCTTAAAAATATGAACTTTACATATTTATGCTAATTAGCCGCTTTGATGTTTTTGGAGTTGTCATAGAGTTGTCTTATAGCCATAACGACAGTGTATTTGGAGCAATTTCACAATCTTATATTAAGGTGTAGATTCGTTTTCTTGGTACATACATATTAAGCAGTCGATATCAAGTTGCGAAAAAATATGAACTTTACATATTGATGCTAATTAGCCGCTTTGATGTTTTTGGAGTTGTCATAGAGTTGTCTTATAGCCATAACGACAGTGTATTTGGAGCAATTTCACAATCTTATATTAAGGTGTAGAATCGATTTCTTGGTACATACATTTTAAACAGTCGATATCAAGTTGCGTAAAAATATAAACTTTACATATTTATGCTAATTAGCCTTTTTGAAGTTATTGGGGTTGTCGTATAGCCATAACGACAGTGTATTTTGAACAATCTAACAATCTTATATTAAGGTGTAGAATCGATTTTTAGTACAAAAACATTAAGCAATCGATATACAGTTGCGTAAAAATATGAACTTAAAATATTTCTTTTAATAAGCCGTTTTGATGTTTTTGGATTTGTCATAGAGTTGTCTTATAGCCATAACGACAGTGTATTTGGAGCAATTTCACAATCTTATATTAATGTGTAGAATCGATTTTTTAGTACATACACATCAAGCAATCGATATCAAGTTGCGTAAAAATATGAACTTTACATATTTATTCTAATTATCCGTTTTGATGCTATTGGAGTTGTCATAGAGTTGTCGAATAGCCATAACGACAGAGAATTTGGAGCAATTTCACAATCTTATATTAAGGGGTAGAAATGAGTTTTTGGTACATACACATCAAACAATCGATATAAAGTCGCGTAAAGATATGAACTTTACATATTTATGCTAACTAGCCGTGTTGATGTTATTGGAGTTGTCATAGGGTTGTCTTAAGGCCATAACGACAGTGTATTTGGAGCAATTTCACAATCTTACATTAAGGTGTAGAATCGATTTCTTGGTACATACATTTTAAGCAGTCGATATCAAGTTGCGAAAAAATATGAACTTTACATATTTATGCTAACTAGCCGTTTTGATGCTATTGGAGTTGTCATAGAGTTGTCGCATAGCCATAACGACAGTGTATTTGGAACAATCTAACTATCTTATATTAAAATGTGTAATCTATTTTTTAGTACATACACATTAAGCAATCGATATCAAGTTTTGTAAAAATATCAACTTTACATATGTATGCTAACTAGCCTTTTTGATGTTATTGGAGTTGTCATAGAGTTGTCTTAAAGCCATAACGACAGTGTATTTGGAGCAATTTCACAATCTTACGTTCAGGTGTAGATTCGATTTTTTGGTGCATACATATTAAACAATCGATATCAAGTTGCGTAAAAATATGAACTTTACATATTTATGCTTATTAGCCTTTTTGAAGTTATTGGAGTTGTCATAGAGTTGTCGTATAGCGACAGTGTATTTGAAGCAATTTCACAGTCTTATATTAAAGTGTATAACCTATTTTTTAGTACACACACACTAAGCAATCGATATCAAGTTTTGTAAAAATATCAATTTTACATATTTACGCTAATTAGCCCTTTTGATGTTTTTGGATTTGTCATAGAGTTGTCTTATAGCCATAACGACAGTGTATTTGGAACAATCTAACAATCTTATATTAAGGTGTAGAATCGATTTTTTAGTACAAAAACATTAAGCAATCGATATCCAGTTGCGTAAAAATATGAACTTTAAATATTTCTTTTAATAAGCCGTTTTAATGTTTTTGGATTTTTCATAGAGTTGTCTTATAGCCATAACGACAGTGTATTTGGAGCAATTTCACAATCTTTTATTAATGTGTAGAATCGATTTTTTCGTACATACACATCAAGCAATCGATATTAAAATAATGAACTTTACATATTTATGCTAATTAGCCTTATTGAAGTTATTGGAGTTGTCATAGAGTTGACGTATAGCCATAACGACGGTGTATTTGGAACAATCTAACAATCTTTTATTATGGTGTAGAATCGATTTTTTAGTACGAAAACATTAAGCTATCGATATCCAGTTGCGTAAAAATATGAACTTTAAATATTTCTTTTAATAAGCCGTTTTAATGTTTTTGGATTTTTCATAGAGTTGTCTTATAGCCATAACGACAGTGTATTTGGAGCAATTTCACAATTCTTATATTAATGTGTAGAATCTATTTTTTAGTACATACACATCAAGCAATCGATATCATTTTGCGTAAAAATATGAACTTTACATATTTATGCTAATATGCCGTTTTGATGCTATTGGAGTTGTCATAGAGTTGTCGAATAGCCATAACGACAGAGAATTTGGAGCAATTTCACAATCTTATATTAAGGGGTAGAATTGAGTTTTTGGTACGTACACATCAAGCAATCGATATCAAGTCGCGTAAAGATATGAACTTTACATATTTATGCTAATTAGCCGTGCTGATGTTATTGGAGTTGTCATAGAGTTGTCGCATAACCATAACGACAGTATATTTGGAGCAATTTCACAATCTTATATTAAGGTGTAGAATCGTTTTCTTGGTACATACATATTAAGCAGTCGATATCAAGTTGCGAAAAAATGTGAACTTTACATATGTATGCTAACTAGCCGTTTTGATGTTTTTGGAGTTGTCATAGAGTTGTCTTATAGCCATAACGACAGTGTATTTGGAGCAATTTCACAATCTTATATTAATGTGTAGAATCGATTTTTTCGTACATACACATCAAGCAATCGTTATCAAGTTGCGTAAAAATATGAACTTTTCACATTTATGCTAACTAGCCGTGCTGATGTTATTGGAGTTGTCATAGAGTTATCGCATAGCCATAACGACAGAGAATTTGGAGCAATTTCACAATCTTATATTAAGGAGTAGAATTGAGTTTTTTGTACATACACATCAAGCAATCGATATCAAGTTCCGTAAAGATATGAACTTAACACATTTATGCTAATTAGCCTTTTTGAAGTTATTGGAGTAGTCATAGAGTTATCTTATAGCCATAACGACAGTGTATTTGGAGCAATTTCACAATCTTATATTAAGGTGTAGAATCGATTTCTTGGTACATACATATTTAGCAGTCGATATCAAATTGCGCAAAAATATGAACTTTACTTATTTATGCTAATTAGCCTTTTTGAAGTTATTGGAGTTGTCAAAGAGTTGTCGTATAACCATAACGACAGAGAATTTGGAGCAATTTCACAATCTTATATTAAGGGGTAGAAATGAGTTTTTAGTACATATACATTAAGCAATCGATATCCAGTTGCGTAAAAATATGAACTTTAAATATTTCTTTTAAAAAGCCGTTTTGATGTTTTTGGATTAGGCATAGAGTTGTCTTATAGCCATAACGACAGTAAGTTTGGAGCAATTTCATAATCTTATATTAATGTGTAGAATCGATTTTTTCGTACATACACATCAAGCAATCGATATCAAGTTGCGTAAAAATATCAACTTTACATATTTATGCTAATTAGCCTTTTTGATGTTATTGGAGTTGTCACAGAGTTGTCTTAAAGCCATAACGACAGTGTATTTGGAGCAATTTCACAATCTTATATTAAAGTGTAAAATCGATGTTTTAGTACATACACATTAAGCAATCAATATCAAGTTGCGTAAATATATGAACTTTACATATTTCTGTTAATTAGCCGCTTTGATGTTTTTGGAGTTGTCATAGAGTTGTCTTATAGCCATATCGACAGTGTATTTGGAGCAATTTCACAATCTTATATTAAGGTGTAGATTCGTTTTCTTGGTACATACATATTAAGCAGTCGATATCAAGTTGCGAAAAAATATGAACTTTACATATTTATGCTAAATAGCCTTTTTGATGCTATTTGAGTTGTCATAGAGTTGTCGTATAGCCATAACGACAGTGTATTTGGAGCAATTTCACAATCTTAAGTTAAGGTAAAGAAACGATTTTTTGGTACACACACATTAAGCAATCGATATCAAGTTGCGTAAAAATATGAACTTTACATATTTATGCTAATTAGCCTTTTTGCAGTTATTGGAGTAGTCATAGAGTTGTCTTATAGCCATAACGGCAGTGTATTTGGAGCAATTTCACAATCTTGTATTAAGGTGTAGAATCGATTTCTTGGGACATACATATTAAGCAGTCGATGTCAAGTTGCGTAAAAATATGAACTTTACATATTTATGCTAATTAGCCTTATTGAAGTTATTGGAGTTGTCATAGAGTTGTCGTATAGCGACAGTGTATTTGAAGCAATTTCACAATCTTATATTAAAGTGTATAATCTATTTTTAAGTACATACACACTAAGCAATCGATATCAAGTTTTGTAAAAATATGAACTTTACATATTTATGCTAATTAGCCGTTTTGAAGTTATTGGACTTGTCATAGAGTTGTCGTATAACCATAACGACAGTGTATTTGGAACAATCTAACAATCTTATGTTAAGGTGTAGAATCGATTTTTTAGTACAAAAACATTAAGCAATCGATATCCAGTTGCGTAAAAATATAAATTTTAAATATTTCTTTTAATAAGCCGTTTTGATGTTTTGGATTTGGCATAGAGTTGTCTTATAGCCATAACGACAGTAAGTTTGGAGCAATTTCACAATCTTATATTAATGTGCAGAATCGATTTTTTAGTACTTACACATCAAGCAATCGATATCAAGTTGCGTAAAAATATGAACTTTAAGTATTTATTCTAATTAGCCGTTTTGATGCTATTGGAGCTGCCATAGAGTTGTCGAATAGCCATAACGACAGAGAATTCGGAGCAATTTCACAATCTTATATTAAGGGGTAGAATTGTGTTTTTGGTACATACACATCAAGCAATCGATATCAAGTCGCGTAAAGATATGAACTTTACATATTTATGCTAACTAGCCGTGCTGATGTTATTGGAATTGTCATAGAGTTGTCGCATAGCCATAACGACAGTGTGGTCTATTTTTTAGTACATACACATTAAGCAATCGATATCAAGTTTTGTAAAAATATCAACTTTACATATTTATGCTAATTAGCCTTTTTGATGTTAATGGAGTTGTCATAGAGTTGTCTTATAGCCATAACGACAGTGTATTTGGAGCAATTTCACAATTCTAATATTAATGTGTAGAATCGATTTTTTAGTACATACACATCAAGCAATCGATATCAAGTTGCGAAAATATATGAACTTTACATATTTATGCTAACTAGCCGTTTTGATGCTATTGGAGTTGTCATAGAGTTGTCGTATAGCCATAACGACAGAGAATTTGAAGCAGTTTCATAATCTTATATTAAGGTGTAGAATCGATTTCTTGGTACATACACATTAAGCAATCGATATCAAGTTGCGAAAAAATATGAACTTTACATATTTATGCTAACTAGCCGTTTTGATGTTATTGGGGTTGTCATAGAGTTGTCGTATAGCCATAACGACAGTGTATTTGGAGCAATTTCACAATCTTATATTAAGGTGTAGAATCGCTTTTTTGGTGCATACATATTAAACAATAGATATCAAGTTGCGTAAAAGTATGAACTTTACATATTTATGCTAATTAGCCTTTTTGAAGTTATTGGAGTTGTCATAGAGTTTTCGTATAGCGACAGTGTACTTGAAGCAATTTTTCAATCTTATATTAAGGTGTATAATCTATTTTTTAGTACATACACATAAGCAATCGATATCAAGTTTTGTAAAAATATGAACTTTACATATTTGTGCTAATTAGACGCTTTGATGTTTTTGGAGTTGTCATAGAGTTGTCTTATAGCCATAACGACAGTGTATTTGGAATAATTTCACAATCTTATATTAAGGTGTAGATTCGATTTCTTGGTACATACATTTTAAGCAGTCGAAATCAAGTTGCGAAAAAATATGAACTTTACATATTTATGCCAACTAGCCGTTTTAATGCTATTGGAGTTGTCATACAGTTGTCGTATAGCCATAACGACAGAAAATTTGGAGCAGTTTCATAATCTTATATTAAGGTGTAGAATCGATTTCTTGGTACATACACATTAAGCAATCGATATCAAGTGCGGTAAAAATATGAACTTTACATATGTATGCTAACTAGCCGTTTTGATGTTATTGGGGTTGTCATAGAGTTGTCGTATAGCCATAACGACAGTGTATTTGGAGCAATTTCACAACCTTATATTAATGTGTAGAATCGATTTTTTAGTACATACACATCAAGCAATCGATATCAAGTTGCGTAAAAATATGAACTTTACATATTTATGCTAATTAGCCTTATTAAAGTTATTGGAGTTGTCATAGAGTTGTCGCATAGCCATAACGACAGTGTATTTGGAGCAGTTTTATAATCTTATATTAAGGTGTAGAATCGATTTCTTGGTACACACACATTAAGCAATCGATATCAAGTGCGGTAAAAATATGAACTTTACATATGTATGCTAACTAGCCGTTTTAATGCTATTGGAGTTGTCATACAGTTGTCGTATAGCCATAACGACAGAGAATTTGGAGCAGTTTCATAATCTTATATTAAGGTGTAGAATCGATTTTTTAGTACATACACATCAAGCAATCGATATCAAGTTGCGTAAAAATATGAATTTTACATATTTATGCTAATTGCCGTTTTGATGCTATTGGAGTTGTCATAGAGTTGTCGAATAGCCATAACGACAGAGAATTTGGAGCAATTTCACAATCTTATATTAAGGGATAGAATTGAGTTTTTGGTACATACACATCAAGCAATCGACATCAAGTCGCGTAAAGATATGAACTTTACATATTTATGCTAACTAGCCGTGCTGATGTTATTGGAGTTGTCATAGAGTTGTCGCATAGCCATAACGACAGTGTATTTGGAACAATCTAACAATCTTATATTAAAGTGTATAATCTATTTTTTAGTACATACACATTAAGCAATCGATATCAAGTTTTGTAAAAATATGAACCTTACATGTTTATGCTTACTAGCCGTCTTGATGTTATTGGAGTTGTCATAGAGTTGTCTTAAAGCCATAGGAGCAATTTCACAATCTTATATTAAAGTGTAGAATCGATGTTTTAGTACATTCACATTAAGCAATCAATATCAAGTTGCGTAAATATATGAACTTTACATATTTCTGTTAATTAGCCGCTTTGATGTTTTTGGAGTTGTCAAGAAGTTGTCTTATAGCCATATCGACAGTGTATTTGGAGCAATTTGACAATCTTATATTAAGGTGTAGATTCGATTTCTTTCTACATACATATTAAGCAGTCGATATCAAGTTGCGAAAAAATATGAACTTTACATATTTATGCTAATTAGTCTTTTTGAAGTTATTGGAGTTGTTAAAGAGTTGTCGTATAGCCATAACGACAGTGTATTTGGAACAATCTAACAATCTTATATTAAGGTGTAGAATCGATTTTTTAGTAAAAAAAACATTAAGCAATCGATATCCAGTTGCGTAAAAGTATGAACTTTAAATATTTCTTTTAATAAGCCGCTTTGTTGTTTTTGGAGTTGTCATAGAGTTGTCTTATAGCCATAACGACAGTGTATTTGGAGCAGTTTTATAATCTTATATTAAGGTGTAGAATCGATTTCTTGGTACACACACATTAAGCAATCGATATCAAGTGCGGTAAAAATATGAACTTTACATATGTATGCTAACTAGCCGTTTTGATGTTATTGGGGTTGTCATAGAGTTGTCGTATAGCCATAACGACAGTGTATTTGGAGCAATTTCACAATCTTATATTAAGGTGTAGAATCGATTTTTTGGTGCATACATATTAAACAATCGATATCAATTTTCGAAAAAATATGAACTTTACATATTTATGCTAACTAGCCGTTTCGATATTTTTGGAGTTGTCATAGAGTTGTCTTAAAGCCATAACGACAGTGTATTTGGAGCAATTTCACAATCTTATATTAATGTGTAGAATCGATTTTTTCGTACATACACATCAAACATTCGATATCAAGTTGCGTAAAAATATGAACTTTACATATTTATGCTAATTAGCCTTTTTGATGCTATTGGAGTGGTCATAGAGTTGTCGAATAGCCATAACCACAGAGAATTTGGAGCAATTTTACAATCTTATATTAAGGGGTTGAATTGAGTTTTTTGTATGTACATACACATCAAGCAATCGATATCAAGTCCCGTGAAGATATGAACTTTACACATTTAAGCTAATTAGTCTTTTTGAAGTTATTGGAGTAGTCATAGAGTTATCTTATAGCCATAACGACAGTGTATTTGGAGCAATTTCACAATCTTATATTAAGGTGTAGAATCGATTTCTTGGTACATACATATTTAGCAGTCGATATCAAGTTGCGTAAAAATATGAACTTTACATATTTATGCTAATTAGCCTTTTTGAAGTTATTGGAGTTGTCATAGAGTTGTCGTATAACCATAACGACAGTGTATTTGGAACAATCTAACAATCTTATATTAAGGTGTAGAATCGAGTTTTTAGTACAAAAACATTAAGCAATCGATATCCAGTTGCGTAAAAATATGAACTTTAAATATTTCTTTTAATAAGCCGTTTTAATGTTTTTGGATTTTTCATAGAGTTGTCTTATAGCCATAACGACAGTGTATTTGGAGCAATTTCACAATCTTATGTTAATGTGTAGAATCGATTTTTTAGTACGTACACATCAAGCAATCGATATCAAGTTGCGTAAAAATATGAATTTTACATATTTATTCTAATTAGCCATTTTGATGCTATTGGAATTGTCATAGAGTTGTCGAATAGCCATATTGACAGAGAATTTGGAGCAATTTCACAATATTATATTATGGGGTAGAATTGAGTTTTTGGTACATACACATCAAGCAATCGATATCAAGTCGCGTAAAGATATGAACTTTACATATTTATGCTAACTGGCCGTTTTGATGCTATTGGAGTTGTCATAGAGTTGTCGAATAGCCATAACGACAGAGAATTTGGAGCAGTTTCATAATTTTATATTAAGGGGTAGAATTGAGTTTTTGGTACATACACATCAAGCAATCGATATCAAGTCGCGTAAAGATATGAACTTTACATATTTATGCTAACTAGCCGTCTTGATGTTTGTCGAGTTGTCATATAGTTGCCGAATAGCCATAACGACAGAGAACTTGGAGCAATTTCACAATCTTATATTAAGGGGTAGAATAGAGTTTTTGGTACATACACATCAAGCAATCGATATCAAGTCGCGTAAAGATATGAACTTTACATATTTATGCTAACTAGCCGTGCTGATGTTATTGGAGTTGTCATAGAGTTGTCGCATAGCCATAACGACAGTGTATTTGGAACAATCTAACAATCTTATATTAAAATGTATAATCTATTTTTTAGTACATACACATTAAGCAATCGATATCAAGTTTTGTAAAAATATCAACTTTACATATTTATGCTAATTAGCCTTTTTGAAGTTATTGGAGTTGTCATAGAGTTGTCGTATAGCGACAGTGTATTTGAAGCAATTTCACAATCTTATATTAAAATTTATAATCTATTTTGTAGTACATACACACTAAGCAATCGATATCAAGTTTTGTAAAAATATGAAGTTTACATATTTATGCTAATTAGCCGCTTTGATCTTTCTGGAGTTGTCATAGAGTTGCCTTATAGCCATAACGACAGTGTATTTGGAGCAATTTCACAATCATATATTAAGATGTAGATTCGTTTTCTTGGTACATACATATTAAGCAGTCGATATTAAGTTGCGAAAAAATATGAACTTTAAATATTTATGCTAACTAGCCGTTTTGATGTTTTTGGAGTTGTCATAGAGTTGTCTTATATCCATAACTACAGTGTATTTGGAGCAATTTCGCAATCTTATATTAATGTGTAGAATCGATTTTTTCGTACAAAACATTAAGCAATCGATATCCAGTTGCGTAAAAATATTAACTTTAAATATTTCTTTTAATAAGCCGATTTAATGTTTTTGGATTTTTCATAGAGTTGTCTTATAGCCATAACGACAGTGTATTTGGAGCAATCTAACAATCTTATATTAATGTGTAGAATCGATTTTTTAGTACATACACATCTAGCAATCGATATCAAGTTGCGTAAAAATATGAACTTTACATATTTATGCTAATATGAAGTTTTGATGCTATTGGAGTTGTCATAGAGTTGTCGAATAGCCATAACGACAGAGAATTTGGAGCAATTTCACAATCTTATATTAAGGGATAGAATTGAGTTTTTGGTACATACACATCAAGCAATCGATATCAAGTTTTGTAACAATTTGAACTTTACATATTTATGCTAACTAGCCGTGCTGATGTTATTGGAGTTGTCATAGAGTTGTCGTATAGCGACAGTGCATTTGAAGCAATTTCACAATCTTATATTCAAGTTTATAATCTATTTTGTAGTACATACACACTAAGCAATCGATATCAAGTTTTGTAAAAATATGAAGTTTACATATTTATGCTAATTAGCCGCTTTGATCTTTCTGGAGTTGTCATAGAGTTGCCTTATAGCCATAACGACAGAGAATTCGGAGCAATTTCACAATCTTATATTAAGGGATAGAATCGATTTTTTGGTGCATACATATTAAACAATCGATATCAAGTTTTGTAACAATATGAACTTTACATATTTATGCTAACTAGCCGTGCTGATGTTATTGGAGTTGTCATAGAGTTGTCGCATAGCCATAAAGACAGTGTATTTGGAACATTCTAGCAATCTTATATTAAATTGTATAATCTATTTTTTAGTACATACACATTAAGCAATCGATATCAAGTTTAGTAAAAATATGAACTTTACATATTTATGCTAACTAGCCGTGTTGATGTTATTGGAGTTGTCATAGAGTTGTCGCATAGCCATAACGACAGTGTATTTGGAACAATCTAGCAATCTTATATTAAGGTGTAGATT
>NW_024395471.1:0-1281 GCF_016617805.1 Bactrocera tryoni | reverse complement strand
CTAAATGTGAATATACACGAAAATCGACTTTATGCCTTAATATAGGATTGTGGAATTCTTCCAAATGCACTGTCGTTATGGCTTTATGTCTACTTCAGTAAGATTAAGACGGTAAGGAACTTAAATATGTTAAACTAGTGATTCGAAGCAACTCAATATCGATTGCTAAATGTGAATATACAAGAAAATCGACTTTATACCTAAATATAAGATCGTGGAATTCTTCCAATTGCACTGCCTTTATGGCTTTATGTTCACTTGAGTAAGATGAAGAAGGTAAGTGAACTTAAATATGTTAAACTAATGATTTGAAGCAACTCAATATCGATTGCTAAATCTGAATATACAACAAAATCGTTTTTATACCTTAATATAGGATTATGGAATTATTCCAAATGCACTGCCGTTATGGCTTCATGTCCTCTTCAGTAAGATAAAGAAAGTAAGTGAACTTAAATATGTTAAACTAATGATGTGAAGCAACTCAATATCGATTGCTAAATGTGAATATACAAGAAAATCGTTTTTATACCTTAATATAGGATTGTGGAACTATTCCAAATGCGCTGCCGTTATGGCTTTATGTCAACTTCAGTAAGATGAAGAATGTTAATTAACTTAAATAAGTGAAGTAAATGATTTGAAGCAACTCAATATCGATTGCTATATGTGAATATACAAGAAAATCAACTCTATATCTTAATAGAGGATTGTGGAATTCTTCCAAACGCACTGCCGTTATGGCTTTATGTCCACTTTAGTAAGATGAGGAAGGCAAATTAACTTAAATATGTTAAACTAATGATTTGAAGCATCTCAATATCGATTGCTAAATGTGTATATACAAGAAAATCGACTTAATGACTTAATATAAGATTGTGGAATTCTTGCAAATGCACTGCCGTTATGGCTTTATGTCAATTTCAGTAAGATGAGGAAGGCAAATTAACTTAAATATGTTACACTATTGAATTAAAGCAACTCAATATCGATTAGTAAATGTGTATATACACGAAACTCGACTTTATACCTTAATATAAGATTGTGGAATTCTTCCAAATGCACTGCCGTTATGGCTTTATGTCAACTTCAGTAAGATGAAGAATGTTAATTAACTTAAATAAGTGATGTAAATGATTTGAAGCAACTCAATATCGATTGCTAAATGTGTATATACAAGAAAATCAACTCTATATCTTAATAGAGGATTGTGGAATTCTTCCAAACGCACTGCCGTTATGGCTTTATGTCCACTTCAGTAAGATGAAGAAGGTAAGTGAA
>NW_024395470.1:0-7633 GCF_016617805.1 Bactrocera tryoni | reverse complement strand
GGTTTTATACCTAAATGTAAAAATGTGGAATTTTTCCAAATGCACTGCCGTTTTGGCTTTATGTCAACTTGAGTAAGATGAAGAAGATTAATTAACGTAAATATGTGAAGCTTATGACTTGAGGCAACTTGGTTTGTATTTCTAAATGTGTACATGCAAGAAAATCGGTTTTATACCTAAATGTAAAATTGTGGAATTTTTTCCAATTGCACTGCCGTTTTGTCTTTATGTCAAATTCAGTAAGATGAAGAAGGTTAAATAACTTTAACATGAGAAGCTAATAATTTGAAGCATGATATGGATTTCTAAATGTGTACAAGCAAGGAAGCCGGTTTTATATCTAAATATAAATTGTGGAATTTTTCCAAATGCACTGCCATTTTTGCTTTATGCCAACTTGAATAAAATGAAGAAAGTTAATTAGCTTTAATATGTGAATTTAATGATTTGAGGCAACCAAAACTGGATTTCTATATGTGTACATGCAAGAAAATCGGTTTTATACCTAAATGTAAAAATGTGGAATTTTTCCAAATGCACTGCCGTTATGGCTTTATGCCAACTTGAATAAGATGAAGAAAGTTAATTAACTTTTATATGTGAATTGAAAGATTTGAGGCAACTGAAAATGGATTTCTAAATGTGTACATGCAAGAAAGTCGGTTTTATAATTGAATGAAAAATTGTGGAATTTTTTCAAATGCACTGCCGTTTTGGTTTTAAGCCAACTTCAGTAAGATGAAGAAGGTTAATCAACTTTAATATGAGAAGCTAATAATTTAAAGCATGATATGGATTTCTAATTGTGTACAAGCAAGAAAATCGGTTTTATACCTAAATGTACAATTGTGGAATTTTTCCATATGTACTGCCGTTTTGGCTATATGCCAACTTGAATAAAATGAAGAAAGTTAATTAACTTTAATATGTAAAGTTTATGATTTGAGGCAACTTCGTTTGGATTTCTAAATGTGTACATGCAAGAAAATCGGTTTTATATCTAAATGTAAAATTGTGGAATTTTTCCAAATGCACTGCCGTTTTGGCTTTATGCCAACTTGAATAAAATGAAGAGAGTTAATTAGCTTTAATATGTGAATTTAATGATTTGAGGCAACCAAAACTGGATTTCTAAATGTGTACATGCAAGAAAATCGGTTTTATACCTAAATGTATAATTGTGGAACTTTTCGAAATGCACTGCCATTGTGGCTTTATGTCAACTTGAGTAAGATCAAGAAGATTAATTAATTTAAATATGTGAAGCTAATGATTTGAGGCAACTTGGTTTGTATTTCTAAATGTGTACATGCAAGAAAATCGGTTTTATACCTAAATGTATAATTGTGGAATTTTTCCAAATGCACTGCCGTTTTGGTTTTATGCTACCTTCAGTAAGATTAAGAAGGTTAATTAATTTTAATATGAGAAGCTGATGATTTGAAGCAACTTGATATGGATTTCTAAATGTGTACATGCAAGAAAATCGGATTTATACTTAAATGTTAAAATGCGGAATTATTCCAAATGCACTGCCGTTATGGCTTTACTTCAACCTGAGTAAGATGAAGAAGATTAACTAACTTTAATATGTGAAGCTAATGATTTGAAGCAACTTGATATGGATTTCTAAATGTGTACATGAAAGAAGTCGGTTTTATAATTGAATGAAAAATTGTGGAATTTTTTCAAATGCACTGCCGTTTTGGTTTTATGCCAACTTCAGTAAGATAAAGAAGGTTGATTAACTTTAATATGACAAGTTAATGATTTGAGGCAACTTGGTTTGTATTTCTAAATGTGTACATGCAAGAAAATCGGTTTTATACCTAAATGTATAATTGTGGAATTTTTCCAAATGCACTGCCGTTTTGGTTTTATGCTACCTTCAGTAAGATTAAGAAGGTTAATTAATTTTAATATGAGAAGCTGATGATTTGAAGCAACTTGATATGGATTTCTAAATGTGTACATGCAAGAAAATCGGATTTATACCTAAATGTAAAAATGTGGAATTTTTCCAAATGCACTGCCGTTTTGGCTTTATGTCAACTTGAGTAAGATGAAGAAGATTAATTAACGTAAATATGTGAAGCTAATGACTTGAGGCAACTTGGTTTGTATTTCTAAATGTGTACATGCAAGAAAATCGGTTTTATACCTAAATGTATAATTGTGGAATTTTTCCAAATGCACTGCCGTTTTGGCTTTATGCCAACTTGAATAAAATGAAGAAAGTTAATTACCTTTAATATGTGAATTTAATGATTTGAGGCAACCAAAACTGGATTTCTAAATGTGTACATGTAAGAAAATCGGTTTTATACCTAAATGTAAAAATATGGAATTTTTCCAAATGCACTGCCGTTATGGCTTTATGCCAACTTGAATAAGATGAAGAAAGTTAATTAACTTTTATATGTGAATTGAATGATTTGAGGCAACTGAAAATGGATTTCTAAATGTGTACATGCAAGAAAGTCGGTTTTATACCTAAATGTAAAATTATGGAAATTTTTCCAAATGCACTGCCGTTTTGGTTTTATGCCAACTTCAGTAAGATGAAGAAGGTTAATTAACTTTAATATGAGAAGCTAATAATTTAAAGCATGATATGGATTTCTAATTGTGTACAAGCAAGTAAGCCGGTTTTATACCTAAATGTACAATTGTGGAATTTTTCGAAATGCACTGCCGTTTTGGCTTTATGTCAACTTGAGTAAGATGAAGAAGATTAATTAATTTAAATATGTGAAGCTAATGATTTGAGGCAACTTGGTTTGTATTTCTAAATGTGTACATGCAAGAAAATCGGTTTTATACCTAAATGTATAATTGTAGAATTTTTCGAAATGCACTGCCGTTTTGGCTTTATGTCAACTTGAGTAAGATGACGAAGATTAATTAGCTTTAATATGTGAATTTAATGATTTGAGGCAACCAAAACTGGATTTCTAAATGTGTACATGTAAGAAAGTCGGTTTTATACCTAAATGTAAAATTATGGAAATTTTTCCAAATGCACTGCCGTTTTGGTTTTATGCCAACTTCAGTAAGATGAAGAAGGTTAATTAACTTTAATATGAGAAGCGAATAATTTAAAGCATGATATGGATTTCTAATTGTGTACAAGCAAGTAAGCCGGTTTTATATCTAAATGTAAAATTGAGGAATTTTTCCAAATGAACTGCCGTTTTGGCTTTATGCCAACTTGAATAAAATGAGGAAAGTTAATTAACTTTAATATGTAAAGTTTATGATTTGAGGCAACTTCGTTTGGATTTCTAAATGTGTACATGCAAGAAAATCGGTTTTATATCTAAATGTAAAATTGAAGAATTTTTCCAAATGCACTGCCGTTTTGGCTTCATGCCAACTTGAATAAAATGAAGAGAGTTAATTAGCTTTAATATGTGAATTTAATGATTTGAGGCAACCAAATCTGGATTTCTAAATGTGTACATGCAAGAAAATCGGTTTTATACCTAAATGTATAATTGTGGAATTTTTCCAAATGGACTGCCGTTTTGGTTTTATGCCAACTTCAGTAAGAAGAAGAAGGTTAATTAACTTTAATATGAGAAGCTAATAATTTGAAGCATGATATGGATTTCTTAATGTGTACAAGCAAGAAAGCCGGTTTGATATCTGAATGTAAAATTGTGGAATTTTTCCAAATGCACTGCCGTTTTGGCTTCATGCCAACTTGAATAAAATGAAGAGAGTTAATTAACTTTAATATGTGAATTTAATGATTTGAGGCAACCAAAACTGGATTTCTAAATGTGTTCATGCAAGAAAATCGGTTTTATACCTAAATGTAAAATTGTGGAATTTTTCCAAATTCACTGCCGTTTTGGCTTTATGTCAACTTGAGTAAGATGAAAAAGATTAAATAATTTAAATATGAGAAGCTAATGATTTGAGGCAACTTGGTTTGTATTTCTAAATGTGTACATGCAAGAAAATCGGTTTTATACCTAAATGTATAATTGTGGAATTTTTCCAAATGCACTGCCGTTTTGGTTTTATGCCAACTTCAGTAAGATGAAGAAGGTTAATTAATTTTAATATGAGAAGCTAATAATTTGAAGCAACTTCGTATGGATTTCTAAATGTGTACATGCAAGAAAATCGGATTTATACTTAAATGTTAAAATGCGGAATTATTCCAAATGCACTGCCGTTATGGCTTTACTTCAACTTGAGTAAGATGAAGAAGATTAACTAACTTTAATATGTGAAGCTAATGATTTGAAGCAACTTGATATGGATTTCTAAATGTGTACATGAAAGAAGTCGGTTTTATAATTGAATGAAAAATTGTGGAATTTTTTCAAATGCACTGCCGTTTTGGTTTTATGCCAACTTCAGTAAGATAAAGAAGGTTGATTAACTTTAATATGACAAGTTAATGATTTGAGGCAACTTGGTTTGTATTTCTAAATGTGTACATGCAAGAAAATCGGTTTTATACCTAAATGTATAATTCTGGAATTTTTCCAAATGCACTGCCGTTTTGGTTTTATGCCAACTTCAGTAAGATGAAGAAGGTTATTTAATTTTAATATGAGAAGCTAATAATTTGAAGCAACTTGGTTTGGATTTCTAAATTTATACATACAAGAAAATCGGTTTTATACCTAAATGTAAATATGTGGAATTTTTCCAAATGCACTGCCGTTTTGGCTTTACTTCAACTTGAGTAAGATGAAGAAGATTAACTAACTTTAATATGTGGAGCTAATGATTTGAAGCAACTTGATATGGATTTCTAAATGTGTACATGAAAGAAGTCGGTTTTATACTTGAATGAAAAATTGTGGAATTTTTTCAAATGCACTGCCGTTTTGGTTTTATGCCAACTTCAGTAAGATGAAGAAGATTAATTAAATTTAATATGTGAAGATAATGATTTGAGGCAACTTGGTTTGGATTTCTAAATTTATACATACAAGAAAATCGGTTTTATATCTAAATGTAAAATTGTGGAATTTTTCCAAATTCACTGCCGTTTTGGCTTTATGTCAACTTGAATAAGATGGTGAGGGTTAATTAACCTTAATATGAGAAGCTAATAATTTGAAGCAACTTGATATGGATTTCTTAATGTGTACATGCAAGAAAATCGGTTTTATAACTAAATGTAAAAATGTGGAATTTTTCCAAATGCACTGCCGTTTAGGCTTTATGTCAACTTGAGTAAGATGAAGAAGATTAATTAACGTTAATATGTGAAGCTAATGATTTGAGGCAACTTGGTTTGTATTTCTAAATGTGTACATGCAAAAAAGTCGGTTTTATACCTAAATGTATAATTGTGGAATTTTTCCAAATGCACTGCCGTTTTGGTTTTATGCCAACTTCAGTAAGATGAAGAAGGTTAATTAACTTTAATATGAGAAGCTAATGAATGAATGAATAAATGTATATATGTGGAACTTTTCGAAATGCACTGCCGTTTTGGCTTTATGCAAACTTCAGTAGGATAAAGAAGGTTAATTAACTTTAGTATGAGAAGCTAATGATTTGAGGCAACTTGATTTGGATTTCTAATTGTGTACATGCAAGAAAATCGGTTTTATACCCAAATGTTTAATTGTGGAATTTTTCCAAATGCACTGCCGTTTTGGTTTTATGCCAACTTGAATAAAATGAAGAAAGTTAATAAGCTTTAATATGAGAATTTAATGATAAGAGGCAACCAAAACTGGATTTCTAAATGTGTACATGTAAGAAAATCGGTTTTATACCTAAATGTAAAATTATGGAATTTTTTCCAAATGCACTGCTGTTATGGTCTTATGTCAACTTGAATAAGATGGTGAGGGTTAATTAACCTTAATATGAGAAGATAATAATTTGAAGCAACTTGATATGGATTTCTAAATGTGTACAGGCAAGAAAATCGGTTTTATATCTAAATGTACAATTGTGGAATTTTTCGGAATGCACTGCCGTTTTGGCTTTATGTCAACTTGAGTAAGATGAAGAAGATTAATTAATTTAAATATGTGAAGCTAATGATTTGAGGCAACTTGGTTTGTATTTCTAAATGTGTACATGCAAGAAAATCGGTTTTATTCCTAAATGTATAATTGTGGAATTTTTCCAAATGCACTGCCGTTTTGGTTTTATGCCAACTTCAGTACGATGAAGAAGGTTAATTAACTTTAATATGAGAAGCTAATGAATGAATGAATAAATGTATATATGTGGAACCTTTCGAAATGCACTGCCGTTTCGGCTTTATGCCAACTTCAGTAAGATAAAGAAGGTTAATTAACTTTAGTATGAGAAGCTAATGATTTGAGGCAACTTGATTTGGATTTCTAATTGTGTACATGCAAGAAAATCGGTTTTATACCTAAATGTGAAATTATGGAATTTTTTCCAAATGCACTGCTGTTATGGTCTTATGTCAACTTGAATAAGATGGTGAGGGTTAATTAACCTTAATATGAGAAGCTAATAATTTGAAGCAACTTGATATGGATTTCTTAATGTGTACATGCAAGAAAATCGGTTTTATAACTAAATGTAAAAATGTGGAATTTTTCCAAATGCACTGCCGTTTAGGCTTTATGTCAACTTGAGTAAGATGAAGAAGATTAATTAACGTTAATATGTGAAGCTAATGATTTGAGGCAACTTGGTTTGTATTTCTAAATGTGTACATGCAAAAAAGTCGGTTTTATACCTAAATGTATAATTTTGGAATTTTTCCAAATGCACTGCCGTTTTGGTTTAATGCCAACTTCAGTAAGATGAAGAAGGTTAATTAACTTTAATATGAGAAGCTAATGAATGAATGAATAAATGTATATATGTGGAACCTTTCGAAATGCACTGCCGTTTTGGCTTTATGCCAACTTCAGTAAGATAAAGAAGGTTAATTAACTTTAGTATGAGAAGCTAATGATTTGAGGCAACTTGATTTGGATTTCTAATTGTGTACATGCAAGAAAATCGGTTTTATACCTAAATGTGAAATTATGGAATTTTTTCCAAATGCACTGCTGTTATGGTCTTATGTCAACTTGAATAAGATGGTGAGGGTTAATTAACCTTAATATGAGAAGCTAATAATTTGAAGCAACTTGATATGGATTTCTAAATGTGTACATGCAAGAAAATCGGTTTTATATCTAAATGTAAAATTGTGGAATTTTTCGAAATGCACTGCCGTTTTGGCTTTATGTCAACTTGAGTAAGATGAAGAAGATTAATTAATTTAAATATGTGAAGCTAATGATTTGAGGCAACTTGGTTTGTATTTCTAAATGTGTACATGCAAGAAAATCGGTTTTATTCCTAAATGTATAATTGTGGAATTTTTCCAAATGCACTGCCGTTTTGGTTTTATGCCAACTTCAGTAAGATGAAGAAGGTTAATTAATTTTAATATGAGAAGCTAATGAATGAATGAATAAATGTATATATGTGGAACTTTTCGAAATGCACTGCCGTTTTGGCTTTATGTCAACTTGAGTAAGATGAAGAAGATTAATTAACGTTAATATGTGAAGCTAATGATTTGAGGCAACTTGGCTTGTATTTCTAAATGTGTACATGCAAAAAAGCCGGTTTTATACCTAAATGTATAATTGTGGAATTTTTCCAAATGCACTGC